>NC_090910.1:6446726-6746726 GCF_040956055.1 Brachionichthys hirsutus | reverse complement strand
GACCCGGGATGGAGCGGAGAACTTCAGCATGTCAAGCAGCAGATAGGTTAAGAAGAAATGACCTGTAGTGGAAGAAAGCAGGTGAAACAGAGGGAGACGCAGGAGGAGCAAAAGAGGAAAGGAGCAGGGACTGCTGGGAGTAGAGGTACGACAATGGCTTATGTCTCGGCATCGCTGCAAAGATTTACTGCAAGAATGAAAACTAGCAAGAACCATCAGAAAAACCTTTGTCTGGATATCCCCACAACTGGTGTAAGTTTGCAACATGTGGATCCCATACCCAAGTGATTGACTCCGAAGTGCGTTTCAAATCCGTCCACTGTAAGACTGTAAGGACAAAGAGCCACACCTGCATTGTTGATCAGGTAGTGAAGGGCCTTCTCAGCTGGAAAACAAGATACGTTATGACATCATAGTTTAATAAAGTCATTTATACTGTAGTTTGGAGAAAGTGGTGTGTGTGTGTAGGTGTGTGTGTGTCTGCTACCCACAGTTGTAGACGCTCTCAGCAAACAGGCAGATGGATTTGGTGTCAGCCAGATCCAGGAGTTTGGCAACTACCTTGGCTCCCTTCACTTCCCTGATGATGTCACGGGCGGCTTGTTCTCCCTTCGCCATGTCTCTGCACGCCAGGATCACCCGGGCTCCTGTGGAGTGGACATTAATGCCCCTTGATGACAGCTGCATAACTGCAGAGCCCGTTCATGCTGAAATTGCAACAAGTTAAGGTGCGGCTGAGACTCTCTGCTCTGATTTTGTGCATTTCACTGGCGTGATTTAGTTACTTGAAAAGGGAACTCGAAATCAGCTTTGTGCACACAAACAAGGAACTTGACTCCGGTTTAACATGCTCACAAAGTACAGGCTTGATGGGCATTTAAAGTTGGGCAAAAAAGATTTTAAAAAATCACAGAAGATAATAAATGCAGTAAACTTCTGATGCTTATATAACCTTCATTTAAAAGTGTTTTCCGGTAAAACAAAGAGCCTCTAAGTGGCTCTCATTTGACTGCCATTAGTTCTGTTTGCTTGCCTCTGCCGGCCAAATCCTTGGCTGTCTCTTTGCCTATTCCACCACTGGCTCCTGTCACGATGGCCGTCTTCCCCTCGAGACGCACATTTGAAGACCACTCGGGGATAAACAGGGACCTGGGAAATGTGCAACATGAAGGCATGAAACCATGAAGTCACTTGAAGCATCGGCACCAGCATACATCCAAACATTTTATCTTGTGTTTTTCTGGTGACGATGTTAAAAACTTCTCACCTGATTGCTTGCATTTTTTTTGAGGTTTGTATAATCCAAATGGAATATTCCTCGTGGGGGTTTGTCACAGCTGATAGCTCAAAAGTCGGCTCCAAACATGCAAAAGGCAGGACGACAGGAGAATGGCGCAGAGACAGTGGAGTGAGGGTGTATTTGGAAGATACAGATCCCTCTCTGTTGAAACTCTGTCATTGTAGCCAATCAATCAGTCAAGCTCCCATGGCAACGATCACATGAAGAGGAAAACGAAGTGGATGATTCAGCGGCTGCCCTTCTTCCTGCAAGGGCCTAAACGCCAAATATCTGTGCGCGATGAATGCGCCATTTCCTATAATGATGCACGAATCCAAGTGAAGTTATATGAGTTATATGAGACATGCAATGCATCATATGCTCTCATCTGTGCAGGAGCCGGATAGCCTGATTGTACAATTACCGGCGGGGGGGGTGTGATCCTACATACAACTGTCTGTGCAGAAGAGTCGCTGCTGCTGAAATGAAGACCCCGGATCCACAGGTGAGCCGGCTGTGGTGTCATCATTTCACCGCAGTGGATTTTCTGGTGCTTTCCAGGGGAAGCTCTCAGTTATCAGGTCGCTGTTATACCGACTGCTGATTGGGGTCACTTTTATTTGATCCCTAACAGAGCAGAACCTGAGGAAAAGCCTATTTTTTTTGTCCACCTCGGACGCGTCGCCAGCGCAAGTGGGGCTACAGAGACAGACAACTGTTGACACACACACACACATACACTCATACACTCGGGACGATTTCGAGCAATCAGTTCACCTAAATTGTTTTGTTGTTGGAGGCGGGAAGAAAACGGAGAACCCGGAGAACACCCACGTGGGCACGGGAAGAACATACAAACTCCACACAGATTAGATCCGAACCCGACAGGTGACAGTGCTAACCACTACACCACCGTGCTGCCCTACTCTATTTTGTTTTATTATTATTGAAAAATTGTGTACATGTTTGTAAATGAGTTGTGTGTCTGTATTAGAACATTTGAATCAATATCTGGTCTGTGAACAAACAAAGCCTCCCTTTGTTCTTTTTATTGGAGCACAGCGACCACTAGAGGGTCGGCTGCGATGTCCTACATGTTCTCACTGAAAAGACTAGGATAGATTGTTTTCTAACACATGGAAGGTTTTTTTTTGGGGGGGGGGGGCATTTGAATCTATAGCCAGGTTCTGTGTTGGCCGCCCAGCCGGGTCTCATGTAAACCATGTGGAAGCTAGTCATAACTTCCTGTTTTCATAAACAACCATAAAAAGGCAGGGTGACATGCACACGCATGCACACACACACACACACACACATAAACACACTTCTGCTGACCCAAACCAGGCCTAAATGAGTGCTGCCAGCTCTTCTCATGTGGTCTCTCTCTGAAGCTAGCTGGTCTGACTATTTAGTTTATCCTCGCAGCTGCTCGCCATCCCCGAGCCTGATGAAAGGAGGCCTGTCTTGTCTGCCTGTCTGTCTGTCAACATAGGGTTAAAGACAGATGCCTCAAATGCCACACGTGTCATTAACATTTCTGCAGAAAGATTGTGTTGAGGAGATAAACGACTCACTCATCGTCAATCCAAGCTGAGAACGGTGACATTGAGAAACCACAGAATGAAGAAAAGTGACAACCCGGAAAGGATGAGATGCAAAAAAACAGATTTAATTTTCAACCAAAATATTCTGGTAGTCATTCATTGATTGATTGATATGTACATGATTCTTGGAATGCTGCATGCACATGTTGAGGCTGTGATTGAAAAATACCTTTGAACTCCTATTAATGGTTGCACTCAAACACATGCACGCCTCCAGTTACATGAGAAGAAGCGCAAAGAGGATCGAAAAAAGAAACATCAAGCGCCCTTCCAAACACAAACGCTGATCACAAATGCATCTTTGGAAATGAAACATAGACAATTTTTACTTTGTAAAATTGAAAAACAAATTAGAACCCGGAGGATTTGCTTTTCTTCATTAAGACCTGCATTATCAAAACAAAACAAAACAGGAATAGCATAGTTTATCAAATGCACAGCATTTTTTTCTTCAAGATACAAAACTGCACTTGTGGTGCAATAAGGAGAGAATGTTTTCCATCCATCCATCTTCAACCGCTTACCGGGATATAGAAAATGTTAAATTAATGTCTCATCTTTGAAAAAGAAGCTTTTAATAATAAACCCTGAAAACCAGAAAATATAAAGATCCACTCTTATCATGTTCTTCCTTTTTATTTTTATTTCTTTTTTTTCTTGATTGTGCTAGATTTTATTTGAAAATTATCAGATTTTCTACAGCATTTCCTTTCATAGCATGATTTTCTGATAGCAAATGCAATTGATTCCACATGGTGGATATAAAGTGTCAAAATGCCAAAATCTAAAGGATTAAAAACTAGACTACATTGAAAAACTTAAACTTTGGCAACTTAATAAAGGATTGGGGGGGGGGGGGGGGTAAATGTCTATAAAGACCAAGCTGCAATTTCTGTGCAAAAATAAAAGCATGACATTGTTCCAGTCTGAATCAATTTCTCATCAGTGTTTGTAATGGAAGGAGTTTCCATTATAAAAAGCCTGCAGCTTTCCACCTGGAAAAAACTACTTCAGAGAGACCTCGGATGAAATTCAGCGACCACTGTGTAAAATTTAAAAGATAAAATTTATAATTTTAAGTAAAAGTCTTCCTTCATTTTTCCTGGGACAGAAAGTTGATATGGTAGACATATTATTTCAGACTCTTAGATAGATTATGATGGTCACTTTCCAACTGGCCGCTCCTCTACCACTTCCTGGACTGGTAGCGTCGCATCTTGCAAGGCACTGTGGGAAATGGATTCCCCTGGTAAGATCAGGCAGTTCTGAAAAAATGGGGCTGTCTCGTCAGCCTCTTCCTGGACAGGACTTCCGAAGGCATCGTCCTGCTCCGTCCCATCGCTGCCCAGAGACGTCTGGCTGACGTAGACAACGATGACATCGCCGCTGAAGTTCATCACCTTACCGCTAGAGATGAAGGTGGTGTTGTGGTTTCCAGACACCTGACCTGAATGGAAAGATGTGTGGGGAGAAGAGAAGAAGAGGAGGTGTGGGAAAAGGGAAATGTGTTGAAATATCTATGTATCTATATGCACATACACGTATTTGGAACTATTGTGGAAGACACTTCTTCGAATTTCCTCCCTACACACGCAGATGGAGCTTCCTGTACGCATGACGTAAATGAGAGGGGTCTATTTCTCGGCTAAACCTCTGATGACAAATTGACAGTGGGTGTAGTGATCGTGCAGAGTGACCACAGAAACGCCAGAGCTACATAGACCACCGTACTGTATCCTCTCTGCCTTCGATGATTCTAGCTATTTTTTTTTAGCGTGAGAAACTCAAGATCTCTGAAAACTCAGAAGTTGACACGAGTTTAAGCTGAAACAGACACGGATGAATAAAAGAAAAAAGTGTGGTTCAACTCTTTCTGACCTTTATTCCATCCAGTGGTGGGCGACTCCAGATGAGGACGTTTTATGATTTATCTCAGTTTACTGTTACTTTACTTGATACCACAAAACTTCAAGAACAACAAAAATCTTTGTTCAGATTTACTGGTGCCCGTGCAGTTTCTCACATATCTATTTCCTATTTTTGTCTTGGAACCGATCTTTCTCCACATTTACCTTCTGGTTCCAATTTTATCCAGCCTTCTGTCTGCCTTTCAGCTGACAGAACCAGCCAACCCTCTGTGACTCACAGCTAATGCCTCGTCTAATCACACACACATGCACTTGCACGCACTCACACACACACACACACACACACACACACACACACACACGCGTACACGTGGCGCAACGACCATTTGCAATGTAAGCAAACTGACACTAGCAGACACTTATACTCGACACGCTGAAAAAGTCAGACACAACTGCACACTTGGAGAGCGTAACTGAGTTCCCACTCTGGATGCCTTTCCCAGAATACGAGTCACAGGGGTTGAAAGTATGTCATTTAACTTAGAAAACAAACTCCTATAGAACCAATCTTCCTGTCTCAGTCTCAAACAAAATTGCAGTTCTACAATGTCCCCTCCAAGATCTTTATGATTTCGCTTGGGCTGCAGTCTGTTGAGCTGCTCCTGAACAAATGGATAAGGACCGCCCGATAGTTGCCTGATATTTAAATAACACTTTGCAGGAAAATCCATTTGATCACGTGCCATTATTGAATGATGGGAAATGGGGTTTATGTCAACCCGACAAATGTGTAATTCATCCACCCAAGTCATCAGTGAGAGTAGAAAAAACATCTTCACAAGTTTGGACTGTTTTTGTTGGGTGGCCAGGGCCATAAAAGCATTACTCAAGTCGTGCACATCTTGCTTAAATTAAAACTGTGGCCACTTTGTGCAACCCTATGGAACTCTGGGTAAACAGGAGCGCTCTAGATGGCATGTTTCACATTGGCGCATTGACATCGCGTTAGAGTGTGGTTCCCTGGCTCGTCAGACACACACATATCTTATTCCTGCTCCCTGTGCGGTCCCACCGAAGTTCGGGATCCAAGTATCAATATTGGTTTTAATAAAAACACATTTCTTGGAAACAATCAAATGTCTTATTCTCACAATAAAACCAATCCTCTGTTGCATGCTTACCAGGTAATACCCCGGTTTGAGCTAACCGCGTCCCAATCAGGCTGCTCTGATAATACCATAACAGCTCAGTGTTTCAGGCACAGTAAATATGCCTCCCAGACTTTTTTCTTTCTTTTCCTATTTTGGCAGTGAAAGAAGTTCTCAGTTAGAACAATTCAAGTTTAACCACGTGGCAGTAAAACTTTCCATTAAACCAACATTAACTTAATTCTGTTATTCTTGGTGGCCAGTCCCACCTATTCTGTGGTGAGGGAGCATTGCTGTGTAGTACATCAAATTATATATGGCTATGACCATGTGGCAATGCAGTGGTGAGTGCCTACATAAACAGAGAGCACAGGATCCACGATGCAGACAACACTCTGCTCCCACAGTCGTCATAATGATCTGTTATCCCCTTAGCACACAAACATTGCGCGTTCAGTTTTCGTTGACATTGATGGGTGGTCATACCAAAAGTATCCAGGAATTATCCGGTGCCATAACATCTTTGTGTTCTCTCGAGAGCTACAAATAGACTTTCTGGGAATGTACACGCTGATATATGGAAGCCTAATTTACACAACGAAAGTAAAAAGTTCAGCAGTAAAAAAAAAAACTGTCTGTCTATGTCTTACAATCATTATAAACTAAGTCACGTAATGAGACAATAACATTAACTTTAATTAAATTACCTTATTCAAATAGTATCCAAATCAAATCAAAAGATGTTGAATGTATATAATTATAAAGCTTGATAGTCAAGCATGAAAAATATTATACAACAGTTGTACATCTTTAGTTACAATTTTGATTCACACACTGATGCTAACTTTGATTGACATGTCATATATATATTTTAACATACAAAACGCTTTCCTCTATCTGGTGGAAATGGACCTCCAACACGGGAATTAAAATGTTGACCCACCTGAGGTAAGAGTAGGTTCCGCCAGCTGACTATGGAGACTCTCAGGTGTGCACTGCAGTTCTGATTCCACAGATGAGAGCTTTTTCCCTCTGCCATCCCCCCAGTTAAGCCCTTGGCCTTGCTCTGGGCTTGAGGCCTCTGGGGACTTGTCCAAGTATAGATCTCCAACAGATGAGGACGTCACCAAGGTCATTGCATACGCTGTACTATTATCTGTGGAGGTGGAGTCTGTGCTAACTGGTACCGGGCTGTATAAATCCTCTTGTCTTCCAAGAGACCTGTCAGAGAGGTGAGATTTGAACTTCGGTCTCAGCTGAGAGAATGGCAACTCAGGACTAGATGGAGTGACTACAGCAGAGTTGTGGAGGAGTGGTGGGGAAACGGAGACAAGAGATGCAACTCCTGCCTCACTTTTGGAATCCTTCCTGTCTTTATTCCCATTATTTTCTGCTCTAACGCACAAAGTTTTCTCCTCTTTCCTATTTTCATCCCCATCAAGTCCTCGACAAGAGCAGGTTCCTGGACTCCCGGGGCTGACAGCCTGGCTGCAGTCCTCATTCTCCCCTACTTCCAATGGCTCCCGGATGGGCATCACGCACGCACAAGATCCTGCCAATAGAAGCGACACACTCCTGACCTCCTCCTTTTCTGACACCTCCTCAGGTTCTCCAGATCCTTCAATCTGATCCTCCTTTAATGTCTTCTCCTTGGTCCCTTCTTCATCTGCTATTTCCCCTGTGAGGGCCAGTGATACTTTAGCATCAGGACCAGAGTCGGAGAAGGTGCATGGAATCCCATCGGTAGGGCTGTGGGGCGCTTGACAGATGAGTTTGGTTGTCTCACAGGGGGTACATCTGGGGCCTTCATGGCCTTCTCCTCCTGCTCCACTGTGGTACAGCGGGGCTAAGGTCTCCTGCAATGACAGACACAAATAAAGAAGCATTGTGAAGGCTGTATTGATGCCTAATTATGTTCACTACAGAACCAGCTGGTTTGCTTGTCTTTTAGCAGGTCAAAATATTATAAACATATTTTGATTCGATTTTTTAAATAAGTATTGGAGTGGTTATGTATCACCCAAAAACAATGCATTGGTCTCAAACGTCTGTCTACTTTATTTATTTGTCATATATATCATGAACAATCGACTGAAATTAATTATACATGTTTTTATATTATTATTATTATCTTGCTTTTTAACCAAAAATCATCTTTACCTGTTGTATCGTAGTCCTCTTTAGATTCTGGACACAGGATCGCAGATTAACTAGAATTGAAGGGGACAGCAAAGAAACAGCATATTATACCTTAATTTAAAAAAAAAGAAAATACAAGAGCAGAAAATATTGTTGTATTTTCCAGTAGTGAACTGGGTTCTGATCCACTTGTGTACATACATATTTGTCTTGCTGGGAACTGACATGTGAGAAAAAGAATGAAATGGGAGAAAGATTCAGGACCTACCAGAAAGTAATTTCAGTTTGTCTTTATAGCAGAAGAGCAGCAGGATGAGGAGACACAGAACGGTGATCACTGGCAACACTGAAACAATCACCCAGGAGGGGGCCGCACCTGAAGAAAAACAAACAGGGGGTGGTCAAATTGATGATTGTCTCCTCTGCTTCTACTGTAAGTCACCAAAGAGTTGTAAATACCTGCAAGAGATAAAGTGCATCACACAGATTTTCTAATTAGTTTTGCGTCTTACCTGAAATAGGAGGGCCACAGACCGCATCGGCTTTAGCGCCACCTGGTTGTGCTTCGCTCCTGCCTTCAGCCTTACAACTAGAGAACAGGATTAAATCATGAAGGGTAGTTGCACGCATTCACATTCACGTTTGTCTTTATTTTCCGCGACTGTTCTACTGGCCAACCAAAAAAATCAGAGTAAAGGGGACTGCAAATAGAAGTTTTATGTACAGTGTTTCATTTTTTTTTACCATCGCCAAGGAGCTTAGGTTATTGCCGGGGTTTTCCTGTCTGTCTGTCTGTTTGTTTGTTTGTTAGCAACATACATTTAAAAGTTAGACGGATCTTTATGATATTTTCAGGAAATGTTGTGAATGTTACCAGGAACAGATAATTACATTTTGGTGGTGATCCAGTAGAGATCCAAGATTCTGAAAAAAATCTGAAGATAGGTCTTGGTCTACCGTAGACCCCATTAAATTTTGAAAGCAAAACCCCATTTACAGATTCAAAAATCAATTAAAAATATAAACTCCGACTCACTTTTACGTTTCATGGTTGGTGTAGTAGAAAGATACCAAGAACAATTTAGAACCTGTTGATGATGATCCAGATCAACATATTGATCCAAGAACCCAGATGCAGTTGAGATATCAATACCTCCGCCCAGGCGGTTGTGCCTAACTACTGATCTAACTGTGTCAATGTGAAGGTGGCGGCGGTTTGTCTCTGAGTGCTTTTCTTGTTTAAAATGCAGCAATGCTTACTTGTGTCATCATCACTGTGAAATAAATGATGAAAACGATTGAACTACGTGTGAATGTTTACACTTACTTAGTCCACTGTTTGCAGTGTTCAGCACTGTTGTCAGAAGAAAAGAAGCCTTTCTTACATGGCACGCACTTCTTCCTCCCATTAGTGTTCTCTGGAATCAACCGCATACATTGAAATAAATATCTAATCAGCAGTGTGGTGCCATTGAATGATTTTGATTCCGTGCTTTACTCACCGGCGTCCAGCTCTAGTCCAGACCCCGCTCTGCAGGCCGGTATCCTCTCACAGTATTCACAGTTAACGGGATAGCACTGGAGGCCGGCGACGCAGTGGCACGGCTCCTCCGCCACAAGGTTTTCAGGCGTCTCCATAAATCCTTTAACTGGAGTTCAAAGCACAGGAGCAGTTTAGTGCACAAGTCCTTGACATGAATAATGATTCGTGTCTGCAGCTGGCTTAAAAGATTATCCTGATAAAGATGCAAATCGATGGGAATTTATTTTCAGACATGCATTTGCATGAACAAAATTTTCCGTCAGTACTACAAAAACATTTGGTGTGATTTATCAGGGGTGTTGCCTTGATCTTGATCTGATATTGTTCTAGACGGGTTCATATTAAAAGGTATCTGTTTTTCCTTTCTCCAGTGTAAGTAAACATATAATATTTCAACATTCAATGCCTAACTAGTGGAAGCTTTCATGCTGCTTTTTGCTGTCCTGGTTCGAGCTGAACGCACTGACCTGGGTCACAGAACTTCTGCTGAAGACAGCGCGTCTCTTCGGTCCAGCCAGGCTGGTATTCGCCACGGTTACATTTGAGACACACAGTTTGGCGGGAATCAGTGCAGTCAGAAAACACACTGGAGCCTAACAGGATGAAAAGTGAGAGAGAAAAAAAAGAGGAAAAAAGACAGTTAGATTTAATCGTGCGTTGATCACAGTTAGCAGTAAAACCCTAATGAGAGAGGAGAAAAGGGAGGAAATTAACCAAATAAAAGCTTTCCTCTTTTGAAGGAGAGGCTACTCTCGGCGGTTCAGATGTAACAGTGAGTCATGTGAGTCCTTACGTGTGGTTGAGTATTTTTAGCCAAAATATTCTATTTTTAAACATCCTTCCTCTTTTGATCTTTGTGAATAGAAATCTGTTCGTATTTGATGCGATGAAACTATGTGTGTGTGTGTGTGTGTGTGTGTGTGTGTGTGTTATTACCTGGTCCACACTTCATGCAGCATCTGGAGTTTCGCAAGTAATGATTTTCATCACACTGGAGAGATTTGGAGACCACATTCTAAAAAACAAACAAACAAAAAAAACACCAAAGCACTGAATCTTAGCTTTAGCTTTTTATGTGATTCACAAAAGTGTATCTTCGACACATATTGAGGGACAACAAGGAAAACAAAAGTAGCACAGACGATCAAATTGAAATCATGACTTCTTCCATTCATATTTCTAATCCACACGTGATGGGATCTTATTTCCCATTTCCAAGGCATGCCAACAACATTTTCCAACTCTGTCAGAAGCACCTGACCACGGTACTGTGTGTCCTCCGGAACAGTCAACGAAACCCACTAGTAAGTGCATACCCAGTTTCTTCAGTAGAATCGAGTGGCGTGGCAACTCGTGAGTTGGCGCAATCGACTAAACTTGAAATTGAAAACACGTGGCTGTCGATATTGTTTCAGTTAACACGTTGTTGAACTTTGAAAGCACAAACTATAGTTTATCAAGCTCATGAAGTAAACGGTGAGTGTAAAGAAAAAGATCTCGAGGCGCTTGTTTATCTAAATTGGGTTCTCATCTCCTCTTTTGGAATTTGCTGCAATTCAGTCTGCCGATGTCTTTCAAAACTGTGATCTGTAGGATTAGCGTGCAGTAGCAGAACTCTCGTAACAAAGAAGACAAAACGGAACACGCTAACATGTGTGCGCTCAAAAAATCACGAGGAACACCAGTAAAAAAAAAAGTTATGCTTGCCACGCACTCCAAACACACACTCCAGCCTCCTTAAATTAGGGGCTGGTGAACGCCTGGCCACAATGCTGAATTAGCCAATCTGGCTGTTATGACAGAAATGATGCCAAAGCCACAGTGTCTATTTATAAATGTAGAAAAATACAACCTATATGCCTGACTGCAGCCCGAACTCAAACCAGCCTCCCTCTCTTTCTCTTTCAGCCCTTCTGAACCCCCACAGACAGACGATTATCTTAGTTTGAATGTAAAAAATGTAGGAATTAACATTGGGATTGTGATATTGTCTCCTTTTCTGTTTCTTTCTACAAACTTCAACGTCAAGTCGTTATCTTTCTGTACGGCTTAAGGCTATCAAAAATGCAATACTGGCAAGTGTTTAATTACCTGCACCCGGCCTCTTGCACATCAGCAAGTCTTTTTTTTTTTATAATCCAACCAGAAGGATAATGATGCACAGCTCTCGGAGCTTGGGCCACAGCACTAATGAGGAACACGTGCTGCAGCGAACAGAAGTACCAGAATCACAATGGTTCCCACACTTTCTAAGAACACCTACGCAGGTAGCTGGAGTTACATAGGAGCCCTAGAGCAGTGGCGGTCAATCTGCACAAGTTGGCCACCATGCACAGGAAGCCAAAAGAATGCTGGGAATTGTATTTGTTTTACCACCACAGCTAAACATTGGGCCTCTGTGATGCAAGGAAGCATGTTTTGATTCACTAAATATATATGTATGCGGAAAAAAGCTGATCCACCCTATGTGATTGTAGGTTGTCATGATGGTGAAGATGGAACAGCCTACCTCAGAACAAACTGAATGCTGCACTTGTTCAGATATA
The DNA here is from genome assembly GCF_040956055.1 of Brachionichthys hirsutus. Lineage (NCBI taxonomy): Eukaryota > Metazoa > Chordata > Actinopteri > Lophiiformes > Brachionichthyidae > Brachionichthys > Brachionichthys hirsutus. The sequence goes on along the minus strand of NC_090910.1, from coordinate 6,734,599 downwards.
GCTGTATTTTTGAAGATATAATTGGTAAGAAATGGGAGGAATCGCTAAATGTACGGTGGAGTGAAAGGGCAGCATGAAACGGAAAGAAAATTCAAAAGAGTCACTGAATACCCTTTTTTTTTTTAAAGTTAATTCCAGGAGGTTTTGTTTGACTTTGAAAAATCAGTTGTGTGATACGATCACACAGGAGTGCTACACGGTGTGCATTCCATTTGCCACAGCAAAACTGGAAAATTTGCATAACGGCCTCAGCGGCAGTCGGCAGTGAGCCAAGAGAGGCACGGTTTGACTCTTAGGCCTCCAGAAGTTCCAGTGATCTGTGATAAGGAGGTGTAAAAGTCTGTTGCATAACAATTGAATCTTTGTTCATTGTTTGAAGAATCAATAACAGGCGCAAAGGCCTTCAAAGCATATCCTTTGTGCACCACCTGCTCAAATCAGCATATTTTCCATTTTTCCATAGCATAATATAAAGATAGTTTATGTTAAAAAATACTTTCAAACTTTACAAATAGCATTATTTGTACATACATTATCACTTTTTTTTAAAGGGTTGTGCATTATTCATCTGTTGTTCATTGTCTGATTTTAAAAACTGGCTGATCTCCTTGCTATCCCAGTCTGTAAAAGCTGGATATCAAATGACAGACAGAGCAAGTTTCTCCTGCATGTGGAAAATAATCTGGTGCATATAAAACAACATAAAAATAAAATAAAAGGAGAGCAGAGAGTCAGCACAAACAGTGAAAGCCAACAAGCTGTATATGAAACAGCAAGGATTAGAGAGGAGTGGATTGTGGGTTTTCAAAAGCCAATACATTGACAATAGTTTGTCAAAGAAAATAAAAGATAAATCAACCATTATTAGCCCAGGTGTAAAAAATGTGACAAAAGTATGGAAGTGAATTATTTTTCACTTCATTAGAACTTGGATGACTGTTGCACTGGACATCTATGCCACTGTGATAAATAAGTGAATGAACTGATACCACAAGTTTGGAAAACAATTTCCATGACAACTCTAATCTGTGTTTATTGTTTTTAATTGATCCAGCCTGAGCTTATTCTGGCTGTACATCCCTTTCGCGACACAAAGCTCCATTGTCGTTCAAGCCTGCATGCCTGATCAATTTAATATCTCTGTTGTCTGTGAAGCTAAATCCATTTTAGATCTGCATGCCTGATGCTACTTTTTGAAGACATAAACAGAGACATAGCCCTGATCGCTGATATGATGACGGCCAACTGACTTGGCTGGAATGAAAACAGATAACGTGATGGGGGACTGTTGATGTGTGGGTCAATGACAGAAAGATGGTTCGATGCAAAACAAATACAGGGATGGATGGCAAAGCATTGACCATTCAGTCCAGAAGCCATGTGGGTAGGAAAATAAATCAATCCACCGGCGCTCAGTTTATTGGGGATATGTTGAGCTTTACACTCTTTACACTCTCTACATCTTGAAATAATTTTATGTTGCTCACTGTCACAGACAGTTTCAGTTTAATGTGGAATGGGTCAGATGAAGCGGTTGGAAAACCAAGAAAATGAAGGGGAATTCTTTCAGGACACTGAGTCAGTTGTGGCGAAATCATGGTGAGAACAAACCGAAGCCAGAGCTTTGCTCAGTCACCTTAAAACGTAGATGAAAAATATTTCCTCCCCTCCATGCAGGAACTCCGTTTCCGCTCTCGACTAAAACAAATGTGACTTGAATTCGACAGAAGAATCATCTTTCATCGAGCTGTGCCATTACCTCTGACCAGGGACATGATGCTGCCCTCCTCTGGCATTAGTTCTTGCAAAAGATTTGGAGAGGCAGAGAGGAAAAAACAAGGACTAATAATGAGCATCAGTTCCAGTCAAACTCGTAACGATTCTGGTTTACAGTAAAAGGGCAGTGACAGATCACTGGTGCCCAGCAGTCCTACCACTCCAACCACAGCCTACAAGCTCCACCTGGACAGAGTTAACTCCATGGTGTAAACAACAACATGGGGAGCTTGTCATGAGCTGTTTCACCTTCAATCCGACTATGGCAGAGGATGATTTTTTATTTAAAATGCTGATGACATACTTCAGTACCAGCCGGATCAGATCGAGCTGGGATAGAATGCGTAATGAGGGGAGAAGAGCATCCAACCGCCAGTGGCCATTGTTGCGGTCAGAAGAGAGGATGTGGACTCGTCCCAGTTTCCGGTGTCCGTGCGTAAATTAAAATCATTCCCACACTTCCTCCTCAAACCCGTTTTTAAATGATCGCGGGTCTAGTCATTGCGAGTAATACAATGAAATATAGCGCAAAGGTGGGAGTGCATGCAAAGGTGACCATAAATTATTTCAAATGGACTTCAAGATTTTGTTACCGGGATAAAAAAAAAGAAATTCAAATTCTGTGTGCACCGGATGTTTTTACCTGTGCGTAAAAGTTGACCACGGCGAGGGTTATCCAGCCACGGACAATCCATCTTGTCGGGAAGTTTAGTCTCATCTCTCCTGGTCAATAAAGGATATCTATAATGATTTAAGGTTTCTTTCTTCGCCAAGACTTTGTCTCAACACCAAGACGGGACTCAAAAATCACTTATTATCGCGTGCGTAAACGCGACGGGTACTCCACGCCGCCTCCTCCGCAGGACATTCTTGCGCCTTCATCCCCTTTTGGGCAGCTGCCGATCACAACTCCCCGCTCCGCTCATGCGTCTTCTTCTGCTTTCACCTCCGCATTGTGGAGGAAACTGCATGGCACGGCTTGTAAAAATTGTGGGAGGGAGGGAACTCCACGTTGTCATGTGTGAAGAAGAAAGTCAAGTTCACCTCCCTCTGGATGACGGTGCACGAGAATGATGCGAGGTCTCTAGGGAGGGGGAGGGGGGGGAGGGGGGGGACAACAACAACCCTAGATTGACAGTTTTGCTGTCAAACGGCAGGAACAATTTATTTTAACAGTTGCGGATTACATTTTCGTGCACATCATCAAACAAGTCAGTTAAGGTTCCACAAACGGGAGGGAAAAGTATGTATGAAAAGTATAGAGTGTGGGGTCAGCAATGGCCATTACGCACGTTATTAAGTGGCGTTGCTGTCTCATGGAATCAGCCCCTCCATTACGCACGCCCCAGTGCTGAGAGGCAGAAATGCCACTGGGTACATCTCTCTCTCCAAAATTTGCATGGCAGGCTCAACCCATCCGACTTGGAAAATCATCAAGGGGAAGGAAAAGATGTGGGAATATGTTCTTCTTCAAGGTGGCAGTTAGCCTATGCAAATATTAAATTGCATGTCTCAACCATGAATGGATAAAACAGTGAATCCGATTGATGTGGGGAAAAGCAGCAGGAAAACAGGGAGGGAGACAAACACAACGTCATTCCTGAGAGCAAGTTGTACATCCAGGGAAAAAGAGAGCGTAACGTGCACGCCCTACTTGCTGCACATACTGGATAGCAATTAGATGGTTCACGGAACCCTGCACAACCACATGTCTAAAATTTAAAAGCGACTAACTTCTAGTCAACAGGTAGACATATTAAATACATTTTTAACCTATAACTCATCAGGATTTTTGTGTAGGTGAGAAAGTGACGGTTTTGAGTTGAGCCAGTGGAGGTAATGGTCCATGTCTTCCTTCCCTTCCTGTACAAACACGCCGAGAGAATTTGCTTCGCAGTTTGGCCTCTCTCTATTTCACACAGTAGCAATTATAAGAGCCAGCTCAAAGGCTTTGACCAATCAGAAACCGAGCTCAACTGTCAACACGCCCAAATCATTCACACCATTAAAATCTGTATCACAAGAAAGCTTGTTTTGATGTTTAAACAGACACCATGCTGACTTACAAGCGTCTCACTTCAAGAAGTGGCCTGGGTCAGAGCGCACGCTGTGCAGCTCTGCCAGTGGATGGCTTGTATTGATTAGCATCCACCCAGAACAAGTCAGAGTTCATAAAGTCAGCCAACTCCAGACTGCTCCTACAGGATGCTCATAAAAGCACACAGCTGCTTGCTGAACGGTTTCCATTAAAGCAACACAGAAAGAAAGACGCCACAGCTTGCTCCGGTGCCGTGGTTTTTAAAGGGTTCAGGAGTCCATGTTGAAAGCATCAAAAAAATATGATTGGCTAAGAATAAAATGCACATGGGAGTGATCCACGCCGCCGGTGCCAGTTGATGCTCACGTTTTCCAGAACATACGCACACAGGATGACGCCCAGGTGTACGAGCAGGTTTTCATATCCGCAATATGAAATTTCATGCTGAAAAGCAGGATATTTGACCACATAAAGATCAGACTATCAATGCAAATCACTGAGCAGGCTTCTGAATCCATATGCTGATACACAAACAGGATAAAACACACACATTTACATGCCCATGACTACAGAGAGCGTTTAAGAATTAGTGGCAACATTCCTCTACTTGCGCTTAAACTAAACTCTCAGCACATTGTAAAAAAAAAAAGAAAGGTAAATCTGTGTAAATAGATTTTAGTCCTACAAGTTCAGTCATATAAAACACAAAATACAGCCAGGCCCCTTGCGTCCACCTCTGCCCGGTATCAATTATTTGTCCACCTGGCGTGTTATCAGTGGTGATGGTTGAATATTATCTTAAATATGCAAATTCACTCTCGTAATGTTCAACCACTGAATGCAGTTCCTTCCATCCAACCTCGGCCATTTCCTTTTAAAATACATAACTGTGCTGAATTCGCTGAATTCCAGTCCAGGTCAATCACAACTGATCAAAACGTGTTGCAAACAAAATAAAAGTACACGTTGTACGGATTGATAGACATACTGTAATCTGTTGAAATATCTGAGATTGTACTTCTGCGTTATAGTTTGGGGCGAGTTGCTAGGAATGCCCCTTTAAGCGAACTTTGGTTTGCTGTACTGGGCGGGTGAACCACTTCAAAGAGTGGGATGTGTGGATCAGGGACACCAGGAGCGTGTCCTTCGTTTTACAGCCTTCTACACCTGTCGAAAATTAACAGCCATGAGCTGTAATCCACACTTTTTTTTTTTTAATCCTGTAGAAATACTTCTAAAACCACAACTGATCTCAGTCTTTTATTACACATCATGACACCACTTTCAAATGTACATAATGGATACCCATCCTCTTCAGTTCAGTGTATGATACCGGTATTTACCATTTCTCAGAGCATATTGAAAAAAAAGAACAAAACATAGGCCAAAATACCCACTTTAGAAAAAAAAAGAAAAAGTACAATTATCAGACACCGCAACAGACGGACAAGATGGGGAGGGAATAATTATGACCAGTGTTCTCAACGACACGCCTCCAAAACGGATAAATTCAATCTGAATTAAAACAAAATACAATAAGGAAAGTGAAGTGCAAAATATCTTTGGAAGTTGGAATAAAGTATGCATTTAGTTCATTAAGACATCAATAAGTTATAAAATAGAAGCTATCAAACAAAAAGCACAGACAAGAGTTTAGAGAGATGCAGGCAAGTTCTTTCTGTTCCATAGCTTCAAGTAGACGATACCTCAGGTTTTCTAAATGGGCAGGAATAAAGAACAAATGCAAGCCAACGCATCTGTGGAACGACTCTCCTCTCCAAAATGACATTTAAAAGTTTAATTAAAATCAGACACACCATGTCAGAGAGTTTGTTTCTTAAAGATGCGTGAAGCTCTTCTGGCGCAAGAAGAACTACACTGAAGTTAAATTCTGTGACACGGTCATGTCCAACAAATACCCAAGAAGCAATCCCCTTGTCGGGGCAGTGGGAATCCCAATACCGATCAGCTTCTTCCTCCTCTCGAGCCCTTCTTTCTGAAGTGACGATGTTGACTAGACCATTTAATGGTAACATATCCCTCCCTGCATTCTACTTTTGTTATGACTAAAGGAGAAGAAAAAAATGAGCAGAAGTGGAAAATCTCAGCCGTCCCGGCAAAAAAAACATTGCTGTTCACCTGAGGAGTGAACGGACTCTTGCTGTAACAGAGATTTGAAATCAGGACAACTTTCAGCAGACCTACACTTCTTGAAATTTAATCAACAAAAGGTTTGTTTTTGTTTTTTCCTCTTTAAGCTGAACCCCTGTTTCCAGTAGAGTGAAATATTCCCGGCGACAGCAGTGGGAGTCTTCAGTTAGCTGCTGTGACCGATCCAGTGATTAGACTTGCGGTCACTTCTTTCTCTGGAAGACGTTGGCCAGCATGGCGCCGGAGGTCGTTAGCTGACCCATCTTGCTCAGGAACTTGGTCTTGGCGTCCTCACCCACCAAACTGGAAGCGATGGACATTGAGCTACAGATGCAAAGGGGTAGAAGCTCGGTTGGACCATGCTGAAGCAACAACCTGTAGCTTAGAGTCATTCACATTATTCACTGACCGAAACACGCAGAGAAAAACATGCTATCTGCCCTCGTTCCTTCGCTACAGAGGAAGTGCCGTTTGTCAGCGGAGCTCCTCCTGATTTTTACTGTCCAACGGCTGCACGTGTTCCTCTTTTGAGCGAGCACACCGACACTTTGGAGCAGTTACAAGCAGTTTAGTAGAATTTCTCAACAGAAGAACAAACATATCGGCACTAATGCCACACTTAAGTCAACGGCTGCCGGCCGCGCTGACTGATGCCTCATAAAAATGCGGCATTCAGGACCTCACATTTCCTTGTGGTGTGTTTTAGGTTACAGTTCAGCTTATTAAAGGAAATCCACAGGGCTCTGTATCTTGACCCAATCATTTTTTAGGTTTAAACCCAAATAACCATCAAATGGTACCTCTAGTCTTACAAACACTGCCCTCAGCCTCCATGTATCATTTGATGGGAGGTGTGATTGGCCCACTACTGATGCAGCCCAAATAGACTGCGGAGTAATGTTGTGTTTGATGGATTAGGAGGTTGGTCATGCCAAGATGCGGTAAAGTGTTCAAACGTCTGGCTCAAACGCACGCATGCGGTGTGGCATGGAAATGTCAACATCAATGAAAGAATCAATGATGCTTAAATAGAAATAATTACACGGATGTTATGCGATGCCACTTCAAAAAGTCATTCCGACAGATTGTTCACTCGGCTGTGACAGCCAGACGATATCAGTGGCCAGATTATTAAATACCAGAAGGTAAATCATGGGGGGGGCTCAAAACTTCTTTAAAAGATACATGCTGTGAAATTAAATATCATTAATTCTAGAAAGAAACCTGGAAGAAAGACAGACCAAAATGAAAGAGGAACAAAATACTCTTGGAACATCCAAAGATTTTAACCTCCCAGAGTTCAACCAAGGATTTTGGTGGGACAATACCCACAACTACTGCACAGTAGAAGAGCACGGGCAGAGACACGCACACTTCTGACATCCATATAAACACACTCCCCATTTTAATAAGCCCCGAAGTCATGCAATCAAGATGGCAGCAACATTTTGCCACTCTATGGCAAATGTCCCACTCGTCTCTTCTTCTGCTCTTTCCTTCTGTGAAAACAGTCCCAGTATCACTGCTGTTGAGTGACCCCCTCCCAGAAGATTACATCTCTCTCCTCTTAGTACTTTGAAGCCATAATATGTTGCAGTCTCATCATGACCTAATTTGCTCATTATTTCAGAAAACGTGTTGCTATGAATGAAACACTCACCCTTGTGCATCTGCCATGCCTCTGTTTTCGACCTTGATTTCACATTCCTTGATCATTGAACTCAGAATGACCTGTGGAGAACGTGACAAAGACAGATTTAATAACCCTTATTAAAAAAAGTCAACTGAATCCCAACAAATACATAATGACTTGGTTTATATATGCAATGGCATGCTTTAAAGATTTCCAGTTAGGAAAATAATCAATGTCCCCTTTCAGGTAAGCTTTGCAGACCGACTGAATGGAGAGGAAAACAGTGAGTTGGATCTTTAGTGAAATTCTGACACATGAATATAGTCGGAGAAAGAGCATGACATCCCCTCCATACTTCATGCGGAGGCGTGTCTGTGTACGTTTCCCCTCACCTCGTGCTCGGGGGAGAGCTGCTCCATGTCAGTTCGGAGACACCTGAGGCCAGGTAGGAAGTGGTTGACCATCACTTCCTCAGAAATGACTGCAGAGTAAATTAAGGACTGGAACACGCACCTGAAAACACACGCCAGTTCATCCACACAATCATTATGAATGAGTGTATTATTATCATCCGCACAGCAAGAACCACTATAAATCTCTACCGGGGTCACAGACGATCTGGCATCGAAACCTATTTTAACTGAAGACAGCCGATACATATTTGGCTGTAGTCGGGGGGGGGGGGGGGGTATTTTTGGAGTTGAGAATGTACAATTTCAGAGGTTGTCACACTGATTACCAGAGAAAGAATTGCAGTGGGAGGTAAAGCCTCTGAGGTTAGGGCTATTCCTCCTGGACACTACTGCACTGTGTAATCACAGCCTGACAAAGATCCACAGGAATGAACCTCAGACCAGCTGCAGTGTGTGTGTGTGTGTGTGTGTTGCATCTGGGTGGAGCAGTGTGAACAGGACACAGAAGGGGAAAAAAACAACAATACGAAGTGAAATAATCAAGGAGGAGAGGTAACGCTAACTGAGCCCTATCCTGGGAACTGTTACTGGGGATTAAAGCTGATGTTTAATACTTTCTCTCTCTCTCTCTCACACACATTGGCCCTCTCTCATCCTTTCCTTAACCAACCCTGTAATTATCGTGAGCCCCAAAATGGAGGCAGCTTATTTTCCCTTTCACCTTCTTCCAAACGACAGGCAAACTGTGCCAACACACACATAGAACCACACCGATATGCTCCACGCAGGCATACAGCAGCAGACGGGAGCACATCGAGCTACATCAGCGTAGCTAGCATGGAACCAGTCATTTAAACTGCCCCTCATGTGTCTCACTGATACAAGAGATGACGCTGAACCCGACTCGTCCTGGAGGCGGATTTCTAGTAAGTCGTTTGGCAACACAAAGAGCAGAGTATGTAAAAAAAAAGTGTGTGTGAAACGAGTTCCCGGAAAAGCAGACAGATATTTCCCTGAAGTGTCACACGATTATCTAACTGTTACGTAGCTCCTGCTCAGAGCGCAAGCCCAAGTCTTCCCGTGTCGAAGGATACAGCAGCAGGAGAGGGCGCTGTAGGCTTCAAACAGCTGGGTGGCGATATCTATCCTCTTGATCTCCACCCCCTGGCTGTTGTTAGCCAGCGCCAACTTGTGAAGGTGCGGTAACACAACTAGGAGTTGGGAAAAAATGTATATGCAGGAAAACCGCTTAATGCACAGGACAGGATGAGCGACACAGAAGACATGGTGTTCTGTTTCTGCCCTTTACATTCGTCTCTGAAGCGCGGCTCAGCATTGGGTCCAACTCGTCCAAATGTCCTGATGATCTCCATGTGCAGAGAGTGCTGGTCTTGGTACTGCGGGTCTTCCAAGAATGAGGCCAGCTGCATTTTCACACGCTCCAACAGCTACACACGTTGCACACAGAGGGCATTACTCATACAGGTTTTATTTATTTACTGGATTTCAATGTGTGCCAGCTATGCATGCGAGCAGCTCGTTCGCTACCTCTTTCTGGGTGACGGTCTCCATGATGGTACCAAAGGCAGGGATAGTGGATATCCTCACTGAGCTAAAAGCAGCAGGAGAGCAAGACAAAGGCTTTACCAGTCAGTCACTGTATAACTCAGCGTTTCTCCATTAGATTTGATTTCAGCAAGAATCAGAATCAATCAACATGATTAACAAGTGGTGAGCAGATTTATCTGGAAGCGTTTCAATCACAGACTGTGGAATCTCACTAAACAGACAGATTAAAATACAGATCAAACTTTGGTGTTTGAATGATGTGTGCTAATTCATACTAAAGCCAATATGATGTAGAGCTACCCGTTTTCATTATCTGGAATTTATCCAATTAAAGAAATATATTAAATGCAACAAACTTTTTGGATCAAAATCAAACACTTCAGGATTATTGTCTGTGTCAAACGTCTTTATTCCAATTTAATATGCTCACTTTATCCTGTTTGACCAGGCAATCAATCCTGCTAAGTTCCTGCTCGCCTCTACTTACCTAAAAACTATTGATTACGTTTTTACTGCGCAACTGTGTCATTAAAAAATGCCCAAAACACCACAATGCATAAAATAAATATTCAACAATAATGCAAATTCAGATTAAATCATTTATGAATGGAATACTGTTGGGCTGATTCATTCCACCGACGGTAGCAGCATGGAAGACAAAGATACTTGTGCTGAATCTACACGTTTGGGACAAGTGTGTACCAATTAGCATGGCATTTCAATAAAGAGAGCGATGAAATGAAAAGGGCTGCATTCCAACGGCGTCGCACTAACTTCATCATCAAGACAAGAAATTGTTTCAATCATAGAAGATCCGATGTAAAAAGGGGTGACGGAGGATCTAGATCAGTGGGGCAGTTTACAGCAACCATTCAAGCTGAGAGGACACTGATTTACACCGTCAGGATGCAGCCCCCACAATGACAGTGGATTCAGAGAAGGTTTCTCGTGTCGATTGACTCACAATTCAGGCCCACTGCACAGAGTTATAAGGGCCGGAGCCGCCCGGCGATCTACTAACGCCTCACTCATGCCTCGGAGTACCAACTGCAAACCCACCACACATCAGGATGAGAGAGGGGGGGGGGGGGGGGGGGGGGGGAGTTTGGGTTGAGAGGACACGGAGACAGAGGGAAAGATAGTGGGTGGGAGGAGAGCGGTAAAAAAAAAGAGGCAAAGATAGAAGAGAGGAAGGATGATGTGGACGAGAGGGAGAAAGAAAGATAAAAATAGAGTGACAGAAAAAACAAAACAGAGAAAAACAGGGTGAAGACAGCCAACCGCTAGCCGACGGGTCGATCAGGGGGAGGGGCCCCGCGTAAACTTAGAGGGGTGGGGAGGAAGAGGAGGAGTGGACGGTTCACAGATGAGCATACTGGGATTAAGCTGTTACTGCATGCGGGTAACACATACGAATATGGATTGGTTAGTGTTGCAGACGGATGAGGTGGCGAGAGCTGGCGCGGGTTATTGATGCAGATTGATGACACAGACGTCCAGAGCGTTAGTGTTACGCTGATGAACTACCTCATGGCCCAGTCTAAAACCTACACGCCACACATCTACGCCAGGAGAATTACAGGACAACAGGAAGTTGTAGAATTGATTCCATATCAAATGAAATATCTTTATCCATTTAGGAAGTGGTTTTGTGCTGGATTAGCTCCGGGCAGGTCCAGACTTGTTTCAGGGCGATAGTTCTCAGGCAGCAGAGAGAAGGGGGGGGGGGGGAGACGTGGTGCGGTTTATCATTGTTGTTCCACTTACATTTCAGGGTCGGAGGACAGTGTGATGAGAGCCGGCACCACTCTCTGAGCTACCAGCGTCTCATTCACCCCCTTCACCAGCAGCTGGTCGGATTGGACAGAGCCAGCCGTGATGTCACAGAGGTGGGCGGGGCATTGGACAAGAGCGAGCAACACCGGCAATAGATAGAGAGGAAAGAAAAACAAAAGCAAAAACAGAAAAGGGTAGGGAAAAGGAAAAAAACAAAAAAATAGGAAGAAAGTGATATACAATGGCAACAATCTTAGCTGCAAGGCATGGAACGGCACTGCATGTATCAGGCAAGTGTGTGTTCAATCACACACACACACGTACATGCACACGCAAATATGCAGAAGAAATGGCAAAAACAATACAAATACGTTTAAAGTACTGTGAGTTTAAAGCTATGGGGGATTTTCCACAGAATCCAGGTCAGATTAGATTTCATTAATTGTACTTGATAAAGTAGTTGGCCGTAAATTGATCTGATCTGGCATCCGTGGCGGTTTTGAGGATGGTGGACCGCTAATCACTATGGAATGGTGAAAGTGGGTCGTGTGGACAAAGGGCAGGTACTTCACAAAACGAATGGTGCGTGTGTGTGTTTGTGGGGGGGGGGGGGGGGGGGGGTGAATACCGCCTACAGTTCCTCCTCCCCCATGTGCAGATCAATATACACAGGTCTAGTTCCATCACTATACCTAGATCGCCATCCCAACACCTGACCTTTAAGTGTGCACATATGTCTACGGACAGGGAGGAGCGATTTAAGGTTGTTTTGCATCACTGGAGTACGTTTGCCTTGGGACCCTGGCTTTAAAATGGAAATGATCAGTAACAAATTAGAAGCATGCAAAGAGGAAAGCTCCCTTTAAAAATTATATTAGCCTTAATATTTCCAGGTGAAATATTATATAATACAACGGTAAAACTCACAAGAACATCTTTGACTGAAGTATTCTTTCCAAAAATCACTGGAAAAGAAGCAGCCTTGAACTATTTGAAGCTTTCAGGTTGCTGACTTTAGCCTCTCTCTGACATGCAGCAGATTCTGTGACCAGTGCACGCTGAAAGGTCTGATGTTGGTTCTAGGAAGGCGTCACTGCACAGTGGGAACCAGAGCGCTGATAAGCGACAGCAGCCTTTACTTACTCAGAGTGGCTAAAATGCATGTAAAAAACCAGCAGCAACAGCAAGCAGAGCTAGCACACGTACAGCAAATAGGTAAACACGTAAACACAATAGCATGTAACTGCTCAGTAATTTAATATCTAGTATACAAAAGACCTATTTCTTTATACTTAACTGTCCAGCCATGTTATTCTACTAATATGCACTTTGTGCTAAAGTCACTTTTTTTTTTCTTACTTGCTAAAAATGTATCAACAATGAGACATGTTTTGTGGTATTAGATCACGATCTGATCAAAACTCATTAACCAACTACTCTATCTGTGTGTGTGTTGTACCTCAAACATCCGTGCAGCAGTGCACCGGACCAGTGCAGAGGTATGGACAACCCCATACCACAGCACAGTTAGCAGCAATTCATGATACACTGGGTTGGCACTGAAGAGAGAGCATAACATAAATATTTATATAATACGTAAAATACCAAACTGAGACACAACAAAAGCCCTGCACTTCAATTATCCTGTTGAGATAGCAGGGAATGAATTTCACACTCTAATACAGACAGGAAATGACACAAAATGAATTAATAATTAGGATGGGATTCGTAATCCCACTATAGATTATCTGATTTAACAGTATGTGAGGTTTCTGCATGTTGTCAATTTTTAAATCTATTACAAAAATGAGTCATAAAGAGACATTCATATGTTAAGTCTAGAGAGAGAGAGAGAGAGACTCACCCCAACTCTACAAAGGAGGCCTTAAGGCTGTCAAGAGGTGCATGGGATAAAGACAGGGTTGTCATGACATCCTCGAGGAAACCCACCAACAACTTGCGATCCTCCTCCTGAAACAAACAAAATTTAAAAACAGTGAATTTTTATATCTGTTACAATTTCATGAATCCACATGTTAACATGCACAGCTGTGAAAACAGTAGTTTCCCGGAGACATTGTGCTATTCACCTGGTTATAACACGTCAGCACTCCAGTGGCGTAGATTGGGACCGTGGCTTTTGTGAGAATATCATTTCCTTCTGAAACATCTGGGGGAAAAAAAATATTTCCACAATATGGAATTGAAGCCATTTAGCAGCAATCTGATCGCAAACCCTTTTGATTTTCTAACTACAGAAATATGTTTGGAATAAAAAAAATAAAAACGTGTGAACACTCATATCTACAAAGAGCAAATGCTTCTGTGTGTCAACGCCACCTACCAACATTCTCTTCAGAAAGTCGAAGGATCTCCTGGAACTGGGGTTTAACCTGGAAAGGTCATAAAGATAAAGAAAATGTCATCACTTCATTTTTAAATATCACTGCCGTTTGAGTGCTACACAGCACGCCCCCACCCCCACCTCCTCCTGAACATCTTCTGGGAATAAAAACACTATAGCCATTAATCCCTAAATGCTAACACTTAGTAGAACATACTTCAGATGCCTATTAACGAGCAATTTTTAGCAATACTCACTGGTGCATTGCTGTTTGCTGTATTATTTATAAAACACATATTATATTAAAGACAAAAAAAAACTATTCCATGCTACATAAACATAACATAAAATACTGCATACATCTTAGGCTTCGAATATAGACAATTAAAACAGCTTAATATAAATACAGTGGCCTGGCAAATTTATTAAGCAATTCAATAATTGTGTGATATAAAAGGAAGCTCATTTCTAAAGGTGCTGGAATTTATTTTATTTGGAGGGGAATGTTTGGTTTTACCTTTGTGCTGGTAAAAATCTTGCCAAAGGTGCGACAGAACCTCCAGAAGAAGCGAGAGAACTCGTGTACACACGTCGATGATGTGACATTGATACGACCCACGATCTCAATGAGCTGGGGGAGGCTGGAGGGAAAGGGAAATGAGTGCATGTGCAGACTTGTGATACCACATACAAAGCTGGTTTTGTCTTTATGCGCGCTTCTCACAATTGATTGACCACCCAGAGCATGCTGTCCCAGCCGGTGGTCCCTTCGTGCTCCAGCTGGTGGTCGTAGAGCAGCAGCAGCGCACTCAGCATCTCTCTGCTGCCAATCATGGTCGACACATCCTGGAGGGGAGAAGCTGGTCTGGGGAATCGAGTGACTGGACAGAGGAGAAGAATAGAAGCACAGGAAAGGTTACCAAGTCAAAAAGGACCAGTTAAATAATGTGACACCAGTGTGTGTGTGTGCTGTTGTCCTACCCTCTATTGCAGGCGTGTCTCCGTGGAGCTTTACGCTGCTGGTGAAGGGTGCGTTCTGCAGCACCACGGCAAACAGAGGAGGGATGAGAGACTGTAGCGCTGAGAGGAACACGTGCAGCTTGTGCTCATCCAAACCGTGTTCTCCTTGCTATAGGAGGGAGGACAGGTTGCCTTTGAACATTTATGTAAATTCAGGCACATACAGGTGGTTGTTGACTTATGACTTATGCGACTTGTGCCAGTTCTACTTGACGACCGCACTCGTCTGTTGACTGTTTACATGTTTGTACGACATACGAGCGGGCAAATCGAACGTACGACAGTTTCTGCGGTCTCACCCACGATGTCTGTCAAGAGGAAATTGTCTGTTTCTACTCCTTATTTACAGAATCAGGAAGCAGCACAATATACTTACGGTAATTTAACATGGGCTGACAACTACCTGTATTTAAAAAGCATACGTGTTCCCAGATTTTAAACTCAACAATGATGTTGCATGCTGGCTCTCACCATAAGTAGCTTCTCTATACGCGCCAACAGAGAGGGAATGAGTACTGTGTGCAGGGTGCCCAGCTCGGTGGTCCAAGCAGCAAAGGCAGGAATGAAGACCTGGTGGACCGCACTGACGACCCGCTCCGATGGGTCCCCGAGTGACAACAGCATCAACTCAAAACCCTGGAGGACAGACACCAAAGAATTGAGAGACAATGAGCATGAAGAATTTACACTACGGAAATGGTCATGGCAACAGCTATTTACTGAAACCCTGAAAAATAGATGAACACATAGCAGAAGAGTTCCGTCCCACTTTCCCCCCTCAACACACATACCTGGGAGTACTTATCAGGGTCATCTATGTAACCCATGATAATACCCAGACTTTTGACCACAGCTTCTCTGACCATGTCAGCCTTATCCTCAGCCAGCATCTGCTGCATCATAGACAACACCAAGGAGCTGCGGATCTCCTTCTGCAGAGATAGGAAACCTAGGTTTTATTTTATGGCTATACATTCATGTCAAATTAATTCTACAAGCGACATTCTACACCCTCTTACAGGAAAATAAGGTACTAAGGCGCCACAGGACTCCGCCACCAACAATCTCCTCTCCGGGTATTTGTGGTTAATCTACAGATGAGAAAAACAACAATTTCAGGAAAAAGGTGCTGGAAGCAACAGACATTGCACAAGGGAGAGAAGTAGACTGGATGGCAGCCACCGCAGAATGGAAACAACTGCAGTATCGTCAACACGCTGACCCTGTGGAAACCGCCATCAGTCTTTCTCTGCAGATTCTCAGCCTGCTAGCCGCTGGCAGCTGTCGTTACCAAGAATTTTGTTGCTCTGATACCACCTTTATGTCAGGGCCACCATAGACATGAAGATAATCCTGAATCAGATACATAAAACAGCGAGACACAACTGAAATCTTTTTTTAGTTCACACAATAATAGCATATTTGTGGATTTGATCTCGGAGTTTTCTTTGTCATTCACAAATCTACATAAGAGGAAGCATCAGAAATATTTTAAGAAGCCCCATTTCATATTAAATATCAGAAAAAAGAAATATCACGTAGTGAAAAGTAAACTCAGAGGCACAAAGTGTTTTTCTTCTTTTGGTGCAGGTGAAGCTTTTTTTGGCTTATCATTGAGAATTAGAGATAGCGTAACAAAAGTCGACCTGCAGTGTATGTACTGTACCTGTTCCCAGCACTGAGGTAGTAGTTCAGCCTCCGCACGGGTGGGACCCACATGTCTCGCGAATGCAACACACCCCGTCAAGATCATTTGTCTAAAGAAACAGATGTGTATGAGAAAACACTGCTGGATGAAGTCTGTTTGCTGACTTTGTCCTGCCTTTACAGACCTCTGCTCATCATCCGGTCTCTTAATTAAATTAAAGAGGATGTGGAGGAGCTGGTCTCTCTCTTTAGGCTCCGGGTGAAGGCAGGCGGTACACAAGATGAGTGGGATCAACTCCTGCAAGAGAAGTGAGGAGACAAACAGAAAAAGAGAGAGAGAGAGCAGTGGTATCAGTTTCAATCTTTATGCATAAAGAGAGTGAGACATAAACACACAGGGAAAGGACGGTTGGGAGCAGTCAAGCAGGCCTGAAGGTTTATCGAGGTCAGGGGATAGGAGGGACATCAAGATGGTTACTGAAAATAGGAAAACATGGGAAGGTCGCTGGACGACAGACACAGGAGGAGTCCCCTTTGAAACCAACAGCAGGAAGACAAATCTTGGAGTCACGCAAATAAAATTACAACCACGTAAAGCTAGCATTATAGAGTGCATGCACACACCGAGAAACAGCAGAGAATAGGCAGATATACAGAGAGTATGGCTATCGTATGGTTCCCCTTCTGCAGCTCAGCGGTATCCATGGGTTCACACCAAGTTTATGGACCTTCCACCTCGAGGGGAGACAGCTCAGCCGGCCTCGATAAAGGACCTCCTTGGTCAAATGCTGGTCAGGCGATTCTCACCACACACACCCAAATTAAAGAATGCATACAGAGTTAAAAATATGTTCTTCTTTTTAAACAAAATTTGTGTTTTTCAGAACGATATCTCATTCTCCTGCCAAGTGAAGGAATAACAAGTAAAACCACAAAATCCTGGACGGACAAACAGACGTGACAGGAAAGAAAGTTGTGATGAGTCATTCGCTCAAGGCTGGACAACGCCTCTGGAGTCAGTGCCATGCTGGCTATCTTTTGAAAAAGAAAAATATGGTATTGAGGACTCTGAAGGTCATTTTAAGTAGTCATGTGTAAATTTAATACATCAAAACCAACAGCAAACTATGAATGAACTTAACAAATCCCAATTTTGTGCCTGACTCACGTTGAAGGTAGCTGAATGTGAAATCTTTCATATACATTTTTTATTTATTCCTATATTTAAAAATTAAATACAAATCCAATGAAGCCAAAACTATCATTTGTATCCCACTCCCA
The DNA here is from genome assembly GCF_040956055.1 of Brachionichthys hirsutus. Lineage (NCBI taxonomy): Eukaryota > Metazoa > Chordata > Actinopteri > Lophiiformes > Brachionichthyidae > Brachionichthys > Brachionichthys hirsutus. The sequence goes on along the minus strand of NC_090910.1, from coordinate 6,716,951 downwards.
CCAGATGTCTATTCCTAATTTTTCCTTTCATATCTTGTGCACCTCAAATTCTCATCTTTGGTCTGAAAACTATCATGATTTTCCGTCTTGCCAATACTGTTTTTTAAAAAAAACCAATAATCTGTACAGTAGTGAATCTGATCAGCGCACAGTATTTACATCCTTTATAGTAATGCATCCTCTTGTTAAAAGAGACATTGTAATTAAATTGTGGTATAAAAAAGAAAGGTAATTTAACTTTCAACTCCAAAGAGGATGAAAACACGGGTAATACAAAAAGTATTTCAGTTACGATGCCACACAGCAGAAAAACACTCTGGTTAATGATTTACAGTGTCTGATAAAACAGCCCGGTGGCAGGCAGAGTTTCAATTTGTCATTCAAACATTTCAAGTCTTTCAAGCTTTTTGTTCTTTAGTGGCTGCTCTTTTCCAACATCAAGGTGTGTCACTGGGCTTGTTGCAGGTAAGAAAGCAGCAAGAAGGAAGTGTGAACAGCTGCGTGCGTGTGCTTAGTGTCATGGCTGGTGAGTCTAACGGTCATTACACAAAGTCCACACAGCTTAAGAAGAACCCAGAGGCGTCTGTGTTCTCGCCACTATGTTTACCTTGATTTTGCAAAGAGATTTAGTGCTCCAAAAGCCATGGTGGTTGACTGGAATAACATAAACATCATGATATGCAAAGCAGCCTGACCGAGAACTACCCCAACCAGACTTGCCTCTTTCAAGCCCACCGTTTGGTGTCTTATCGAGTTTCAACCATCTGTCTTTTCAAGGCAGATTGTATTTGTATGCTCGCAGACTCAAATTGCATGCAAGCAGTTATGTGCAGACAGCACACCTGTGCAGATGTTTGTATTACAGACTGGAAGGAGCAATTGCCTGTTATGCTTAAGATATTAAGATAACTCCTACTCTGGTGTCCTCAGTGGAAATAACATTTGGCTTGTGACAACAAAAGTAGAAGGAAAGCAGGTTTACCAATAATCACTGAACAAAATCATAAGGCACAGCAGTTGGAAAACGTTAACAATAATTAAGTCACTCAAGAATCTCAAAAGACACGTTTAATGCATGTAAAGTCAGTTTCAGCAAAAGAAAACAGATTAGAGGACCAATTAGAAAAGGACACAGGTTTAAGAGGCATACTACAGTAAATTATCCACCTGAGGCGAAAGCTGCATACTATACAAACCATCAATGCATATTAGCTCATTAAAAAATATATATATATATTACTTCAGTGGCAATGCAAAATAACTTCATGAGTCATTAGCGCTTTCAGAGCTACTGCTAATTAGAAGGATGAAGCAGATGTAGCCACCAGGAGTTGGGCATTCATTACACACAATTCGGGTCAGGTAGGAACCATGCAGATGAGTGCTTGAAAGACTCACCTGGCAAAGATGTGCAACCATTCTCTAGAAGAGAGGCATGCATGAGAGTGAGAGAATGAGTGAGTGAGACAAAAACAGAGGAACAAACAAAAAACCAGTGAAGGCAAAAAGGACAGCAAACATGAGCGGAGGGTCAAAAACAGCAGAGAAGAAACAATGAGAACATCGGTCTAAAAAAAAAAAAAAAGAATGCCATTGAAGAAGGTGACACTTCCAATCAATAGATTGACACAAATCAGCTGAGCATCAGCAGGTAAAAGATATTTAGCAGAGGACACAGTCAAACCAAACCTGCAAAGGATATCAATGATAATGGTGCCAAGTGCAGCTTTAGTACATTTAAGACAACTGTAAATTCCAAAAAACAAACCACCGAACATCCAATTCGGACCAATGCCAAGGAGATTGGCAGCATTTACGCAAACTACACTGTACGTTAGCTGAATATTGGAAATGCATCACGGCTCAAATCCAGAAAAGAGAAGTGTTTTCAAAACAGAACTAAATGGGGCGGATCAAAGAGTCTGGATGGAAATTTGTAAGTCAACTATGACTGTTTCTTGCAGGTTTCAAACTTTAACCCTGCTGAGCCTCGCTGCTGTGCGTGCATCTATTTGGACACTAAAAGAAGAAGATTCTGATCATGACAAAAATGAGAGGGATTTACTGGAGGATGGTCGATGCACACGAGGAAATGCAGAAAGATAGTTACCTCTCTTTTAGCGAGCAAGACATTGGGCACAATGTGAGGGAGACAGCGGCCCAGCATCAGCATCACGCTCTCCTCGCTGTCTGCTATACGAGACACCTGAAAATGAGACATTGTTATTGCACTTGTTAGCCTAAAATATGTAGCACTTCTTCATCTGTCTGAAAGAGTGCATGAGCTGACCTCTGCTCCCAGTCGACTGTCAGAGCACATTCCGCAGAAGGACAGCAGCGCTTGCAAAAAGGCTGGGGACAACTTCCTGAGACACCACAAAAAGCAGCAGAGCAAAAACAGTCAGTACAGTCTGGACTGGAGATTTCCCTGACCACCGAATGATTGAAGCCTGAACTCTGCAACCTTGCCAGAGAGCTTAGCGCTACCACTCTCCCATGTCACTGCTGTGTTTCCAAATGAATGGAAAAAAATATATAAAAAAAAACACTAAATTATATATAGAGAGAGGTGGGGTTCGTCTGCAAAGGCATTACAGCGACACTGGCAACTGTTCACAAGCAAATGATACAGAACTTTAATTAGATAGCACACAGATCTAACATTTCCAAAAAAGGATATATATGAGGTTATGCAGGAAACAGCATTCCATTGACCAGATGATTCACTACTTGCGGGTGCACGAAACATACTAGAGCAGGGGAGGGTTGGTACGAAGAAATGTTTATATATGACCATAAGCCAAAAGTTCATTTGCAACAAGGGCTGCTCTGTGCTGTGAGAAAATTAAGCAGCTTCGCAGGTCTGATACGCCCTGCTGTCTTCTCCACTGCGGCTACATAGACTGATCGCTACTTCCACCTAGTGGCTACACTTAGGCGTTATACCCAGATGGGTCCAGGTTCAAATGAGGGAAAAACTCCTGTCTGAAAGTGGGCTTCTTCATTCTAGACTGAAGTACCCTACACAGGAACGCAGCAGCCGTATGAAAAGCAGACGCAGTTCACATTTGTTTGTCTTCATTTACACTGACCTGTTTGGTTGATTAAACTGGACAGGAGGCCGATTCTTGAGCTTGTTATGAGGCTGAGGGTGGGGGTGGGGCTGCGAGTGGGTATGTGATGTGTTCTGAATAGGGGGAGGGTCCAGGTCAGTTTCAGGTTCTGAAGCCCCCTGGATATCCAGATACTTTCCATTATCTGTTGGCGGCTGAGGGTAAAACCGGATTAGTTTTCTTTAAACTCCTTTGAGAATTGCGAAAATTCACGGGAATCATTTCAACGAGGAATTAGTGTTATCGATGCTCCACTGTCTGGATGGTACATATTCAGTCTGGCCACATACCACAGAGAGCGGATCAGAAGAGGAAGTGGTGGTGGTGGAGGAGGATGGGTTGGATCTATTTTGGGATCCCAGATCCAGAGTTGTTGGTGGCGGGGAGGAGATGGTCCTCGTCAATATCTGAATCTCACTGCGAGTCGATGACAAGGAAATGGAAGAAGACAAAATCATAAAAAGCTGCCTAACACTTATCCATGAAGAAGTGAGGAAATAGGTTCCTCAAATAGCAGAATAGTTTGCTAAAATGGTTCAACAAGTCTGGATTGTGGAAAAGAAATTTCATATGATGCTTGCTGGTATCAATTTAAGGTTCCACATGGAAGGAAAATAAGTTTCACTCAAGCGTCACAAACTTTCTCTGTAATTTCATGCAACAGTGGTTTTTCCATGATGGATCTACCCCTTGGTCCGTTTTGGTCACAGTTACCAGCATAATGTGGACAAATGCCTTCAAAGCGCTTTATTATGGACGTTTCTCATTTTCCTCCGGTAAACGTTCCTAATGTAAAAACAAAAATGCTGGAAAAAAAAAAGAAAATGGAAATAACAATACCACCATCTAAGCTTACTGAGCGTGGTCATGCACTCTGGCACACACCTCTGTAGTTTCTTAATCTGTTGGGCGAGGGTCTGCTTGTCGTTGTTGAGTAGGCCTATCTGATACTCCAACTCTTGGATAACTTCAGTCTGTTGCTATCGGGAGAAAGAAATGATAAAGAGGCACTTTATGACATCATCTGAAGAATACATGCTTCGAGAATTCACCACTCCTGAATAAGAGACATCTCAATCCCAACACGCAAACCTGCTGGGAGAGATCGGGCTTCTTTGGTGGATCTTGGGCGAAGCAGTTCCCAGGAAGATCACCAAAATCTACCCCTACTGACACATCAATGGTGTCCCGAGGAGACGAGAGGGGGGTCCCGCAGTTCCTGTAGATCTGTAGCAGGTCAGGGGGCTTTGGGATGTTGAGGCCGACATCGTCCCATAACTCAAAGTCCTGTAAAGAAATAAAAGAGCACAAGTAGACAAGACTAATTTGTGGCAACAGTAACGGCACCCTCTGCATAGCTGGAAGACAAGCAGAACAGCTTTTGAATTTATTATGGCCACGTAACCCTATCACTGCTCTGAGATCAGAACCCTAACACAGTTGCGTCTTATACTTGAACTTGGGCATTAGAAGAGTTTGAATAAAGACGACACTGTACAATGTTTATTACATGCAACAACACAGACAAATCATTACCTGATCACCATTTTCATCAGAGAAGGTGATGGATGAGAGCTTGTACTCATTTTTCAATAAATATTCATTTACAAGGAAGTTTAAGGCTCTTTTCTCCAGTGGGCGTATAGGCTCCTGAGGCACAGAGGAAAGCAGTGTTACCATCACACGGGCTTAATATATTTTTCATTTGAGGAAAAAAGGACAGAAAGTCACAAATGTCTTCATTCTAAGATTCCCCACCTGAATTTCAGGACTTGACTTGAAGTTTTTTCTCTCCTGAGAGGGCACTTCACTCTCTAAGAAATTGAGAAGACGTTAGTGGAGTTTGAAAGGAGGCTGAATGCAATTCAACGAAAAGAACAAAAGACAGAAAGCTGTAAAAAAAAGAAAAAAAGAGCAAGGGATCAGATGGAGAAGAAGTTAAAAGTACGCCACACCTGCTGCCTGAGTCAAGTTGGCGCGTAGAGCCTGAATGGTCTCCTTTGCTTTCCGTAGCTCAAACTCCAGCACTGGACAGGAAGTGACAACACACACACACAGGAAGTGCATCCAACAAAAGACGAGGGAGGGATAAAACAAAACAAAGATGGACATGAAAAACAAAACAACCACACAAAGGTTTGTAAGTCATTAAAAAAAAAAATGGAAGCATGCAAATCATGTGTCTAAGAAACGCATGCAGCAGAGCATCATGGTAAAGCCAACTGGATGACGGTCTGTTAGACAAGTGCGTCCAATGCACTGAGACACTTGAGCAAATCTATTTAAGCTCATGAAAAGTAGCCTCGATAACCTAAGAGCTGTCTGACAGAGGATTTCTTCCAGGCCTTACTAACATGTGATACAGATCAGATGATTTCAAGCCACTCAAAGGGCAGCCAATGCTCAAGTCTTTATTTCTTTACAGTTTAGGATAGGCCATCAAACAACGAACAATACAATCCAGGACATTCTTTCCAATATGATCGAAACAGAAGACATTTTGGGGAAAAATTTTGATTTGTATAATGAAATTTATACTAAATACTGGATAACGAAAAAGAAACACAAAATTCTTAGACATGTTAGATATCACACGCAAAAACTAAGAAGCGATGGAGCAGGAAAACTGTTTGCATAGCTGTGCACTGAAAATCTGTTTCATCCCCCGAGCTGCCATCTGAAGTCGAACTTTGACGTTTAACAAACCAGTAAAAGCAATTACAAAGGCTGGTTAAAACATTCTTACTTATTCTCATATTTAGTAATAAATACACCCGACATTCTATTTTGTTGTCTGTCGTCAATTTGCAGCTTCTACAACATTTCTGAAAATGTTAAATGTCCTTTAATCCTAACCTTTCCAACAGATCAAGAGTGCACAGGATGCAAGCGCAACAAAATGGAAAACCAAGAACGGAAAACCAAGAACGGAATAACGGGAAGAAGATAAAAGAAAAAGAAAAGAAAAAGGCTAGTCTGGATGGAATGACTTGTCCAGTATTGTTCACTGGGGTTTGATCAACGTCAGGAGAAAGCCAGAAAACCCAGAGTCAGACAGCTGGGGGCAGGCATCTTGGCAAGAAGCGGTTCGGGGGGGGTGAGAGTGGGAGTGGATGAAGAGGGAAGAGAGGAGTGGGAATGTGCCAATTTGGCAGAGTGGGCGGTGGGTGTGAATAACAGTTATTTTTTAAAAAGATGCAGATTTTGCCGTTAGGAACCAACATCTCTGCTGCATGGTTTTAACCGTGCCCCGACTGCGTGATACAAAATGCTGCATCACAAACCGATAGCAGCACCCCAGGTCACCATTTACATTTGAGCTGCAGCCTACTAGTTACCACTTTAAAGTGTTACCAATTATGATCAATCGCGAGACAAAGAAATAATCATTTTACAATATAAGAGCATACTCTCATTCTGAAGAGGAGACGATTTGGCTACAGAGAGCCCGTCACGTAGGCATGTATGATTTCAAGTTAAGATTAACCGGGAGGGATATAGTTAACGTCATATTACTGCATAAAATTATTAATCTTTTTTTTTTTTTTTTTTACTTTGGTTAGCAGTGTAAAAAAAACATATCTTCACGCATGTGAAAACAAACCATGCACTTGTAACCGAGCAGCCGCTCTTCAAGCCAGCATTCTGGGATGAGCTGGCATCAACGCCACATTCAGCCGATAACGTATTCGAGTCAAACTGTCTGTCACGACGCAGCGTCGAGGGGAACGGCTGGGATTTGAGAGACAGGTCCCATTCCAAAAACACCACAGTTAGAGTAAAAGAATATCAAAATACAGTAGTCTCTCGCTATATCGCGGTTCACTTCCCACGGATTTGCGTGCCTGACATACGTCTTCATATATCGCAGATTTTTCTGCTATATTCACAATCCGTATAAATGTTTCCATTTCCATTATTTTATTGATAAAATAATCTTTTTTCTAGCCTTAGAAAAACTAAACCATAAAAAGATAGTTAAAAACCCACATTAAAACACGTACTGTATCGGTACTGTATGTTAAATGTTGCAATACTGTATATATATGTGTTGCAATACTGTCCATATTGAATCAGGTGTGGGTTCGGAAAGCACAGAGAGCCGCACCTCCGTTCGTTCCTGCATCTCCCCTTGTTGCGCCTTGCTCATCCAGTTAGCAGAAACTCCAATCACTTCTGTTTGCGCAGCGATGCATACATTTATTCTTTCCAGCACAGACAGGTTTATTCGTCCGACTGTTTTCTTGGTAAAGAACACGAGCACTACAATCACCATTACGTGATATGCAATACGCTGTACACGTTACACAATACACGACGAACAGAAAATATGACCACCACTGCGCTCGCTCCACTTCCTCATCCATAACGTTCCCACAGGTGAGCTAATGTGCACCTTTCTAAACTCATAAAGCACACGCCCACAGTAACACCCACAAACCACACAGCCTGATGATGTGTCACCTCATTATACACTTTCACCAGTTTGGCTCCTGCACTACTGTCACTGTATTAGAACACAAAAATAATTATAGGTGTGTGGTAGAGGGTGACACAGCAGTGGTTGGGTTGATAACAGTGCAAAGATAAAAGTACACACAATAAAAAAATAAGTACGGTGTCACTACTTTACGGATTTTCTACCTACCGCAGGTGGGAGGGCCCTGGAACATAACACCCGTGATAAACGAGGGACTACCGGTACTCTATTATATATTGGAAGCTGAACATGTTAAAGATCTTTTTGCATGGCTACCATAAAACACACACACAAGGCAGTAAGAGAGTTTAACACCATTGTTTAATGCGAATGATTGTGTCAGCGTCTTTCACAGCTGTGTCACGGTAACATCAGGAGGAACATATTTCATTTCCATCATCACTATTCACCGTGACCGTCTTTGTCTTTGCAGCTGCCAGCGCTCGTTCTCTTTGTTGCCACGCCACCCTGCCATCCCTTCTCCTGACTGCAGTCCATCTTTTATTTACCCAAGGTAAGCGCGCTTTCACTGCCGACAGGACGGTTCATCTCACCTGCCACCCGCTCGTCCGACTCCCGGTTGCCGTCATCCGAGTAACGGGCAAAATCCAGAGAGTCCAAGGTGCTGATGCTGCCTGCTCGATCTGGCGGGGGGGGGAGAGACCGACACAGCAGTGAGATGAGGTCAAAGTATAAAACAAACACGGTGAGACTTTAGCGAGTGAACTACATTTGACTCTATTCTACTTCTAATGTAACTATTTTATTCATACTCCATTACGAACATACGCCCTGTACTATGTAGGAAAAGCTTGAAGATGTTTCACCTTTGATCCAAGAGGCGCCAATGGACAGGTGAAAGAAACATCTTCAAGCCAGTCCAGTTGACTTCAGTCAACCATCACCTACCACGCCCTGGATGACTGAGAACCACCAAAGATATAAGCTATGTTATGATTCAGAAACTGATAAGTGAGGCTTCTTTTTCTTTAAGTAAGGACAACAGTGCTTTACGTTATCTTCATGTCCAAGTTAAAAGGTTAAATATGGTCTTTTGCTTCAAGGAAGGGTTGTGTTCTTTTTTTATTACATCGCAATCATCCCATAAAAGTAGTCAGATACTTAACAATGAATGTTCATACTGTGGTTAAAGGCGATGGTGCAGTGCATGCTTTGAATTCTTCATGAATAGCTATGCAGTGATAAAAGTAGACGGGACAACATGTAGCAGATCACAAGACTTGACTTGGCTCTCAGATGTCCGAGGCTCGACGGCCACACAATGAGTCCAAAGTCCAACAGCTCCAGAAGCATTGATCTAAAAGAAAATCTGCACTGCAGGTCCAAGTTTATCAACACAAAACGGAAGCCACACTACACTAGAGATCGTGTATGTTGATTAAGGAGTCTTTAAGGGCAAAAGACGGAAACTAATAAAAAAGCTGAAAGCAGAGAGCTCGAAAGTTAAAATTAAGCTCAGAAGTATGAGTCAGTTTAATTGGGAGAAAACAAACAAAGAGAACTTCACGGTAACACCCATTTCTAAACCAACACCTCTAAACTATAAGCCAACATCGAGCTACAGTGACTGTGCAGTAAGCCCACGCATCAAGCTGAAACATAAGTGTATCTGTGGTCCTATTGCACTGAGCTATGCTGGCCTCATTCCTTAGACCACGCTGTTCGTTTTCTTGCAATACAGGTGCAACGTTGGCCTATTTATTCTCCGATGTCCAGATACAGCGGAAGGTCAAACATAGCATGTAGGCAAGTTTTAAGACGACGCATGCTTTGCCTTGCAAAGCTAAGAAGGAGTGGCCGTGTTGGTAGTGAAGCGCAACTTGAAATCATTGCCGGAGCAGAACGTGAGTATTTACAGTTCACATTTAACCCTAAAAACAGACATGTGATAGAACGGCACTTTTTGCTTAAGGGTCACAATAATGGACAAAAAATGTGTGTGTGCGTGTGGAGGGCACACCTTTCCATCACAGCTCAGACGCTTGCGGCTTTGGTCTCTAACATACAGAGAGAGACTGTGTACTAATGTAATCCAGCATTCCATGCTGACAGGCTAGTGCTGGAGTGAATCTCATTGGCTGCCATCTGTTAACGCTAGCCGAAGAGCAGCTGCCAAGGACCCACACTTCTGTCTCCCGAGACATCATGTTATTGTCCACTGCTACTGCATGTAAATCAGGATCAGAAATCTCTTACTTATAAAACCAAACTCTCTCTTTCCCTGCCATTTATTTCCCTGCTGTGCTCCCGTCCGATTGTTGTTAAGCCACTTCAGTGTTAATGCAAAATTCAGCGCTTCTTTCTTTAGATAGCCCTGAGCCATCTGTAAAACCAAACACCAATTTGAAATCCTGACTTGACGAGGAATTCATTTGGGAAGTCTCAAATGAATAAAGCATGCATAAGATAAATTAAATAAAACACAACATGTGAGATTCACTCTGCATTGATTCTGATTCGCTGGTTTTGGCAGATACTGAAACCAGTATTTACTTTGTTAATTTGAAGGGAGAGTACAAATGGCAAATCACATCCACATTTTATTGACAGGATGCAAACAGAATCTGCTCACACAGCAGAAAAAAGGATCGGTTAAGGAGCAATGACTGTGTTGAAAGAGGACACTGAACAAGGGATGCACAAACACAACACAAAGCCATGATCACAATCCTTGACACTGGATCCCTTATTATTTAAAGCATAGAGAAAGTAGGACTGTAAACATCAATCCAGCCAAGGGTCAGTGACATTTCTCCTGTCCTTTCTCTGCTGGATCTTCAATAACAGAACTTTTAGAGGGGCCGAGTCACATCCTTTAAAACCAAAGTCATTAAGAAGATTCTTATTTTTATTTTTATTTTAAATTGTGTCAACAATGCCATTTTATAACTCACACTATCCCCTTCAAGCCACACACAGCCCCCTAATAGATCACCTTTTTCTTTCTTTCTTTGAATGTTGTCCGTTTGCTGCCCATTGAGGAGGGTCAAAGTGTCTTTACATGTCTGAGTTAAACGTGTAAACATTTGCTCCAGTTACCACAATGAAACAGGCCTACAAGAAAAGCCAACCAGACTAACTTGAATGCAAATCTCCAGAGATTTGCCACGGTTTCTGGTAATACTCAACGATGGGATACATTTATTTGTGTCTTGGGCTGTCAATGTCCATTTTGCATTCTCTTCAACTGCAACGTTTCATTGGCCTGATTTTACTTAGATAAGGTCTTGTAAAAGCAGGTTGTAGAACTAGATGCCCTCTCCGGTCTCCATATTGGTTATGTCCCAATAATCATCATACTATCACGCATTTACCCGAACCCAGCCAATTAGATGAGGGGTGGAGAAGCCTCTTCACTTATCGCAGATGCTCCAGATTAGAATACATGAACACACCCGACCAACATGGGTCTTAATCCGGGAGACAGGGTGCAGACAACTGATACCTCATGATCGATTTGGCTTCTATATCCAATAACGTTTGATAGCTTGTCCGGCTAACTCTGTATTGTGCGCCATTATCTAGCTACGTGACTGCCACTCGGAGCAGACTTACTCAATGGTCCTCCCGGTGCGAGTGCTTGGTCTTTGGCAGGAGGGGTGCCGCTCTGTCGCTCGAAGTTGCCCGGGTTGGAGAAATAATCTCTCAGTCTTGGGAGCTCTCTGCCCGCTTCGAGCAGTTCGGCGTGAAATTCTAGGGCCGTAAGAATGTATTGGTCCCGTAGCAGCTGAGCAGCCATTACATCCACAGACACCCTCGTCTCGCCACTGCCCGCCATGCCGGAGTTGACCGCGGGCGAAACGGAGATGCCCTCACCGCTGGGGCTAGTCCGGTTGCCCGTCAGGAGGAGCGTCGGTGCATCGGCGTCCACAGGTGGAGAGAAAGGGTTGCCCGATGGCGGGCCCGGCGCGCCGCCACTCGGGCTCCTCACTGTGTCGTTAGGGTTCCGTTCAGCCTCTTCTTCAGAATCACTGATATTAAACGGGTTGATCGACGTCATGTTTTCACGGTAAAGGTTTTATAGCTAACCGGGCTAATCAGAACCGCGTCTTCCTGAATAGCTGAATTATGCTAGCTATAGGTAGGTGGGTTTGAAGTGGGAAATGAAGTGACGCCGTAATTGGTCGAATCTGGGCAATTTACCCTAAAGCCCGCCTTTTTGATGGGACAACGCAAGATGATTGGAGACTGGAGAGAAAATAAAGAAAACGGGGCGGGGTTTCTTTTTAACAGCTGATAGACGTGGTGTAATCAAAGACGAACCTTTTCGTGAATGCATTAACCAAAATTAAAAACGAGGCTTTTTCCTTTTCGGATCCAAAATATGAATATTTATATGAGACAAGACAGAATCACTAGTACGCAGAAGTATTTTCTTTTTCGAGCCCAGATGCAGTCATCGGGCTACAAAATAATAGTGCCCAATAGTGCCCCCCCCCCCCCTCCCCCTGTCGCACATCCAAAACAGGATTTATTTTTCTAATGTTCATTCTCCACTCGTTTTTCAATATCCATTTCTGAAACAAACTTAAATAAAGACAGACCCAAAAAAAGCATCGAAAGCGTTTTTAAAGCAAACATCTCAACTACAATACCCAAAATGCATTTGCCAAGTGTGTACGTCATCGTAAGGCGACAACGTCGGTACAAGGAAGTAAATTAAAATGAAACGTTCTTTTTTGAAGTAATTCGGCACTCAGTCCACCCTAACGTCTTGGACTGATCAAACACAGCAATGAATGACTTTCTAAAAGGACGTATTTGATTTTGTTTCGTATTGACTTTTAGACTGACTATTTGCTCCTTTTTTCCATTAACAAATTGACGTCGTCGTTCTTACCAGCATATGCCACTGACGGTACTCAGGTACGATTATATACTGTAACTCGTTTTCTCATTGAGCTAACCTTCAACCGTAACTATAAAGTTACACTGTATAATTCTGTTTGTCAGAATCCACCTCAATTTAATTTTGATTTCAACTGATGATACATTAAATCATTGTTGTCTGACTTGTCCCACAGGTGCGCCATACAACATTCTTCAGGTGTGATGCATGTGATCGCCTTCTTCTTAGTTGGGCTGACGGTCCATGTGGTCTTCTTCCTGTCTATCTTTGACATCTACTTCACGTCTCCCCTTGTCCATGGCATGACACCCCAGGCCACATCAATGGCTCCCCCTGCCCACAGATTATTCTTACTGGTGGCCGATGGTCTCAGGGCAGACAGTTTCTTCACACCCCTACAGAACGGCACGTCCAGGGCTCCATTCTTGAGGTTGGACACTGACACAAAGTAGTGATCTTCAATGTGCTGTGTTTGAATGTGTGTTAACGAGTCCAGTACATAAAGTCCTTTGTGAACATAAGACATATATCTGTCACATTTATCCTCGTGTTTTTTCCGAACTCTTGATGTTTCTGTTTCCTAACATCAGGTCAGTGATAGAGGAGCACGGTACCTGGGGTGTGTCTCACACACGTCTGCCCACGGAGTCTCGTCCTGGTCATGTTGCACTCATTGCAGGTTTCTACGAGGATGTTAGTGCTGTTACAAAAGGTAGGTGTGTGTTTGTGGATTGTGGTGACTGCTGTTGTGTGTGTCTCTCACTGCAATTACACGTACCCTTTTGGGTTTATTTTTAGGGTGGAAGGAGAATCCTGTAGAATTTGACTCAGTGTTCAATGAGAGCAGAAACACGTGGGCCTGGGGCAGCCTCGAAATTATATCCATATTTACCAAAGGTGCGCGCGCACACACACACACACACACACACACAATGTGAATCACTAACTTAATCCAACTAAAGACAAACAATCACAAATAAAATCTGTGCAATAAAAAAAAAAAATGCTCCAGTTTTACATACTGTAAGAACAATAATAGCATTCTGATTATTTATTTCATCGTGATATTTCTGTTATTCCATCATTGCAGATATTTTATGGTCAACTTTTTTTGTTTTGTGGTTTTGCTCTAGGTGCCCATAGAGCCAATATTCATGCCAAAACAAATGGGACACAGGATTTGAACTTTGCCTCCATGGATGCCTCCAGGCTGGACATCAAGGTCTTCACTGAATTCAAGGTATGGTCATAACAGTAGATAGCAGGGCAGCTGCTACAGGTACAGGCTATATTGTAGCATCATCAGATTACTTTGGTCGTGCCAGTGAGGATTTTCACATTGAAACTTTGAATGAATGAATGACTTTTAAAAATTTGTATTTTTTTCTTTCATCCAGTCATTTTTACAGTTGGCAAAGTCTGACCCCAGAATGAAGGCCAGTCTGCTCGAGGATAAAAACATCTTCTTCTTCCATCTGACGGCCTTAGACATGAATGGACATGCTCACAGACCTGCTTCACAGTATGAGACTTTTTCTTGTTATTTTTTAATTGTATTCAGTTTGATTGTAATCTATAGCATGTAATCAATTGAGCATGCTATTTCAAAGCTAAATTCACTTCAGTTTTGTTGTATTTTTCTTGTTTTCTAGGCAGTACCTGGACAATATTTGTGTAGTTGACACGCACATAGCTGAACTGGTTTCCGTGGTAGACGATTTCTTTGGGCATGATGGGAGAACAGCCTATATATTGACCTCTGATCATGGCATGACAGATTGGGGTAAAACTCTTAGTCGTCTGCTTTGTCTGTCCCTTTGGGATTAATAAAGTAATCTGAATTATACCATTTCATTTGTCTTCAAGTGTAACTTCTGGATTTGAATTTAATTTGAGTCTAAGTCTTATATTATGCCATCTGATGATGTGCGTGTCTGTGTCCAGGCTCACACGGTGCAGGCCATCCCTCTGAGACCCGAACACCTTTAGTGGTGTGGGGGGCTGGTGTTCAAAAGCCTCACAGAGTGACTGAACCCCAACCATTTAGTGACGGATTCCTAAAAGGTATTTAACTCATGCGAAGTCAGAGCTGCTTGCTTATAAGTCTGTATGTTTGAGTTTGAACCCTGGGTCTACTACGTCCACCAAAGACAAGTACTTTTCAGCAGAGCAACATTTTGTATTTTATTTTAAATGAAAACACATGTTTTCACAACGTGTTTTATTGTTGTGGTGATTTTAGTTTGTGAATTTATCAGAGTGGAAGCTGGAGCGCATTCGTAGAGTTGACGTCAATCAGGTGAGGCCTCTGGAACTTAAAAAAAAAAGTTATTTCCACTAGATGTATAAAATGAACAATTGTCAGTAACACCATTGCTACTTGTTTTCTGCAGGCAGATATCGCTCCCCTCATGGCTTCTCTCATTGGGGTGCCCATTCCTCTTAATTCTGTTGTGAGTCCAGATATAAACCAAATACAAAGGAACTCATATTTCTATCTTGTGTTTTATTTAAGAATGCACAGCATTAATGAAGTTGTCATAATTATCAGAGGCAATCTGGTATTTAATACAAATGACGAGGGCTGCAGCTATCGATTAATTAATTTGAGTAATTGGATAAAAATACATTAGTGTTTCGGGATATTTTTAAGAGGTATAAAACAAACAAATGTTAATGGTTGCAATAACATTTATTTTGAACTGCACACTTATTAGGATTATGATTGAACTTTAATTTCACAAGTGCATTCAATGCAAGTAAAAATGAGTAAAATACCTGAGTGAAGCCTTGTATATTAATTACCGTATATGTATTTTTTTTCTTCCATTCAGCAAATCTCATGCATGTTTAATAATTCTAAATTACACTTGTAAGTGTGTGTATATATATATTTAAACAATGCAACTAGTATGCATCAAACATTTTCAAACTACAAATTAAAAACTGTCTTCACATTTTAACACGCACTATATTGTTGTTAACGGGATGTACGATTATTATACGTCTTTCAAATTCGTTACAACAAACGAGCATGTAGCATGTTGCCTCGTGTTTGAAAAGAGGGACTTTAGTTATATGAAGCTAGCATATTCTGGTTGTTTGGATGATAAATGTGCTCGACGCTTCCTGTTTAAGTGCTGTAACATCGATGGAGTCCTGTTGTCATACGCCAGCTCTGTTTGACAGAGCAAACGTTTCACAGCGTTCTCTGGGTTTTTTCCAGTTTAAAATGTTCCCAAACTTTGGACAATTCCTGTCTTTTTCTTTTGACTCCTTCCTCCTTTTCTCCTTCATTGGTTTTTCTTCTTCTCTATCTTTATCCATGCTCTCCGCAGCCACACTGGACTGTGTTCCCTCTGCTTGCTCTGCTGGCTTTCCCACGGACATCCCCGGACGGCTTCCCCTCTCCTGCGGAAACAACAAGCTTCACTTTAGTTCCGGGCGGTACGCGTCATCAGTTTATGGGTGATTTTAATACCCAAAACGAATTAAACGAATCTTTGAGGCAACACAATTGAAATCAAAGCTTTTTTCTCATCGAATCACTTGATTTCATCGATGAATCGTTGCAGCCCTACAAATTCCATATCCCACATGTTCACGCAGAGTATTTTCTGATTTTATTTTATTTTGTGTGCATTTGTGTCTGTTCAGGGTGTGTTACCTCATCTCTACCTGAACAACAGCGACCGATTCAAGGCAGAAAGCATGTACACGAATGCCCTTCAAATACTGGAGCAGTTGAAGGTAGGAGATCTTTGCGATAACTGACACGCTGTCATATTTCTAAATACAATTAATCATCATTAACTATGAAACTTGATAAATATGCAGTTATTAACTGAATGCATTTCAGCACTTACTAATATGTTGGGATTCATGTGAATGTTTCTCCTTCAATGTGTAATTAAGTGATCTGTAAAGTTAACTCGACGTCTTATGATACAATAATTGATTTGATTAATTCTATGGAGACTGATCTATATATTTGTTTGTTAGATTAAAATGGCACAGAAAAAGGATACATCCTTGTCTTTTCTCTTCATCCCATATCAGTAAGTAAATATAATTATTTGACTTAATGACATAACTTTTCCTTGTTGTGTTAATTTAGAATATCTTGCATCTTTTTGAAATTCTTTTCACTGACACAGCACACAGCACCTTTTTAATGGCATGCAAAGAGTCTGGAATTTGCAATACAGTTTGTTTGAGTGATGCTAAATTCATGTCATGTCTCTGGAAGGCTTCTCAAATAATCAGCATTGCTGAACTAGCAAATACATCATTTACTTATTTTGATTAAATGCAGTTGCACAAATTCTTGTCTAAGTTGCAAATTGTCATCATTTTCCCAGACCACTGACTGAGTTAAAACAAGCAGAATTCATCCACAAGGTCAAGATGCTGATTCTGATGGAGAGGTATGAGGATGCTGTGAGTATCTGGGAAATGATTTCTTGAAACAAGTGATGAAAATCAGCTTCTGAAATCTTCTAGATTCTTGAAACCGTATGTCATGCATGGTGGTGATGACGGTGATTTACACACCAGTGGAACAAGTTGTGGTAACTAATATCTACAACATCAAAAGTGTGTATCCATGATAATGGAGAGTTTCATTGTCACTCTGAATTCCTGGATGATCCGTCTTTTCTCACCGTCTCCACAGTATATTTGCTTTGGCTAAAGTGCCTCTCCTGTTTCCCATTAGATCTCTCTGTGCCAGACTTTCATGTCCCAAGCTCTGGAGGGTCTGGTCTACTACCACACCTACGACAGGTTCTTCCTTGGTTGCTGTGTAGTGCTGGGATTTGTCGGTTGGGCCTTGTACGTTTCCATAGTCATCCTGAAAAGCCATTCCAGCCTGGACAAAAATCCTGGTATCCTCAAACAGGTCAGGATATACATTATACATTGCAACTTCCTTTACCTGGAGATTATTTTCATCAAAGGAACTTTATGAAATATGGATATGGGGTTTATTTTTTTCTTTTGCTATTGCTCACAAGTGTGTGCTGATCCCAGGCCCCAGCCTGATGAAGCTGTTTATCTGCGTGATGGTGGGGATGACGGCATTCCTGCTTATCCAAAGAAGCCCAATTACCTACTATGTTTACTGCCTGCTGCCTGTCCCTCTGTGGTACTTTGTCCTTAAAGAGTGAGTAACATTTGCCTTTAGATGCATAGAGTGGATACAAATATCGACACATGTACGCATACATTACAGACCAGTCAAATAAATGTGTCAAGATCTCTTACTGTTCTCGGATTGGTGGAGCAGGCACCACACAGCCACGGGGTGTTAACAAATGTCAAAACACAATATGGAAGATCTCATCAATACACGACTGTTGCACTTTTCAATTGCCTATACAGTATCTGTAATTTACCTCCGACACACATCCTCACGCACTGTAGTGCGGTGAAGGGTTAATTATATTCTATATTATATAAGTGTTGCTTGCATTGATTGATTGATTGATCTTTTTCTGTAAATGGATAAAAACAGGTCTGGGCATCTCATAGCTTTGATTCGCTCAGCTGGCTCTCTGCCTCTTTGGAAATGTTTTGGCTATTTTGTGCTGGTGGCGTTTGGAATTGAGCTCCTGGTAAGTGTTTTTAATGAACACATACAGAAGTTGTACAAGGTGCTGTACAAATCTCACTGTGTTCCTCTGCTGCCCCCAGGTGGTGAGTTTTTTCCACCGTGGCATTCTGACTGTGGGCCTGGCTCTCCTGTCTCTCTGGCCCTTCGTGTCTGGACTTTTTGGCAACACAAAAGTAGCATTGTCTCAAATCAGGGCTCCTGTGTTGACGGTAAACATAGATAATCATTCTTTTTCTTTCCACTCCTGGTGAGGTTTTGTAAACGATGCATCAGATACACAGTGGTGAAAACATAGTTGTTTTTAACACCGGACGGTCAAAATAAGTCCAGCTGTTTATTTATTTTGTTTTATAACACTATCTTTCTAACATGAGCCTCAGCATTAAAAAAAAAAGCCTAATCACTATGCTGTCAAATAGAAATAGCTAGTTTTAAATCATCCCATGCAGTATCTAACACGTTGTGTCTGTCCCTGTTTAGTTCCGTTCATTAAGCTGGTTTGTGGGCTGTCTATCTTTGGCCATTTTCCCCCTGATGCCTGTTGTGGGCAGAGAGCCTAACACACATCTTGTGTGAGTACTTCATCTGTTTATACAACATTGTTTTTCTCTCTACAAAGGAAAGCTTAAAGATCATCACTGAATGCTGAACTCAGTTTTGTAGACCACTAAAAGGGAGGATGGTTGGAAGCAACATTGCCGTATTAAGTGGATATAAAAAATGGGCGAAATTAATACAAAGTTAAAATGAATTGCTTTGTTACATTTTAAATTACTAAAATGATGAAACACCATTTCCAAATCATCGTTATCAATTGAAATTCCACAGCCCTGATTTGAAAAACAATGTAAAGTTACAGTTTCCAAGACTGAGATGAGCCTGGTGACATCATCACGGGATACTGTCTAAAACTTGAGAGCCCTGAACCTGAAGACATGGAGTCATTACGACATGGAATAAGTGCAGTTCCTTATAAATAGTTTCCTAAATCCACTTTTGAAATGTGGATTATTGGAGGAGTCAGAAGATGAAACAGCATTACCTTTGAATGAAAGCTGCAGTATAAACCATGATCTAATTTACACCAGTAAGGTTACCTCTGCTCCTTTTCTGCCCAGTTCTTTTGCTGGTTTGCTGACTCTCATCGCTTCAGTCTGCTACCTGTGGTCATCACAACACAGAGCACCGCTGCGCCTCAGTGACAAGGCCCAGTTTGCCACCCAGGTATCTACAGCACGTGTGTGTGTGTGTGTGTGTGTGTGTGTGTTTTCTAAACAGAAGTTGTGTCTTTTCAAACAGATGGTCCAAGTGGCAGTTTGTGCTTTCATACCCTCCATCACGCACTGCAGCCTGCGGCAGCATCAGGGGCTGCCTCTGCTTAATCAGATCATCAGCTGGGCCACATTAGGTAGGTGTGGTCTGTTTATCAGGGAGCTGGTAAAGCTAACAAATAATGCAGGTTGAGGAATTGTGCTTCCAGTTCTACTGTGTAACAGTAATATCTATATTAGATATGTAACACGTTTCTTGTCTTCTGTCAGCATCTTCCTTGCTGGTTCCTTTGTTGAGCTCCACTCGTCTTTTCCTCCGACTCCTCAGCATATTCCTGTCTTTCATAAGCACATACCTGCTGCTCAGCACCGGGTAAAACATGTGACACACACCATAGTGTCTTTTGTGTAGATTTTAGAGTTAGAAAATAATCTGATTTCTAACCTGATCTTTCAGGTCAGAGGCCTTGTTCCCTCCTGTGTTGTCTTGGGTGATGTTTGTGTGGATCAACATTGAACAGGAGGCATTGATCGCTCAGGGTGTCTCTGGCAGGCAAGAGGTACAACCATTAACAAATTAGATAGTTCAAAGCAGGCTTCATAGACCATCGGGCAAAAATGCCCGTCGTCAGATATGTGTGTGATTTCAATCTGTGTTGCTCAGTCTGGTAATGTGAAATTTAAATCACATCTCGTCTTACTGATCTTTATCGTGTGTTATGGGTCTGTCTTTGTTTATGCGTTTCATTTCAGCTCTCCACTATGGATTTCTCTGCAAACGTCGACATCGGCCAGATCCGACAGCTGAAGCTGGATGACATTAGAAGATCTTATTTTTTTGTATCCTTGCTTGTCTTCCTTTACTTCATAAAATGAAATGAAATAAGCGAGATTGGCCTGTCAAACTCTGGATGCTCATCTGTTAAAGATGATGTGAAAAATTTAATTAAATACCACGTTAATGAATAAAGACGTCACCTGGAGATACAAACTTATCCCCGATCACCACCTGGTCAGCTTTTATGATGTGAATGAAATTCATCTTTTTATCCTTTTCATCAGCAGGAGTTTTATTTTCCCATCAGAAATTCATCTTTTTATCCTTTTCATCAGCAGGAGTTTTATTTTCCCATCAGAAATTCAATTGTGTTGGGGCCTTAAAATACAGATACTGTAATCTCTTACAAATATTCCTTAATAGTAGACGATTACTTGATGAACTAATTATTTTGGGGTATAATGTTCTCTGGTCTTTCCTTGACTGAACTATTTCTGCAGGTATTCTTTTTAATAACAGCTTTCTTTGGCACGGGGAACATAGCTTCCATTAACAGGTATCTACAGCTTTGTCTTTATACGTGCATGTTGTTGTCTGTTCAGCCTAAGTGGACTAAATGTCCAGAGATCTCTGATCCGTCGTCTTTGGTCTCTGTTTCTGATTCTTTCTCCTCTCCTTCAGTTTTGACCCGACGTCTGTTTATTGCTTCATCACTGTTTACAATCCCTTCATCATGGGAGCGCTGCTGATGTGGAAGGTACCCTAGTTTAAATACTTGTTTTTTACAGTGTGTGGAGAAAAGATTCCAGATATTTTGCTTTTTAGCACAAATTCTCTACTTAACACATTTATTTGTTTTGTGTATTGATATGATCTCAATCTATAATAAATGAACTTTAATTTAATGAAGGTCGTGCCCTTCTTTTTCTTCCAGGTTTTTATTCCATTCATTATAGTAATGTGTACATTTGAGACCATCCAAGTTGCAACACAGCTTTCATCCAGAAGGTAACTCCTCACAAATGCTTCTCTTTATTTGTTGTACAGTATTAGTATTTTATTTGAAGTGGATGTCATGCTGTACACAGGGCTAATGATATACTGTTATTTAATCACTTGTAAGGCTGTCCTTCCTCATGGTCTTATTCTTCTGTTCCAGCTTGTTCCTCATTGTCATGGTCCTCTCTGATGTGATGGCTCTGGTAAGGCATTTCCTGTTCATTTCTAAGTCAGAATAAAACGACACTGTTTTTTCTTTCCTGCCTGTCATGATACAAATGTCACACAATTAATTTTTAACCCACTCTTCCTGTCCTCAGCACTTTTTCTTCATGGTGCAGGACTATGGGAGCTGGCTGGATATCGGCACAAGGCGAGTCAACTGGGGGGAAAAAAACTTCATTAATAACCCTGCTCTCATAAACACCCTCCTTCACTCCTCTTTTTATGTGACACACACGATTATGCTTAAAATGTAAAATGTGTATCTTTGTCTCTTGCAGCATCAGCCATTATGTCATAGTGATGTCGATGATGATCTTCCTGATGGTGCTCAGCATCGTCACACACACCTTCACCTCAAAAAGACTCATCCCATGGAGGAGACAGAAGTTGCATTTCACATAAATAAATGTTTATGTTCAGGGGGCTCTGGAACCTCTTGAACTTGCTCTCAGGGGAATTTGTCACATTACTGGTAAATACATGCTGGTTTACCAGAGAACCGCTTCATGTTTCATCCTCAGCAGAAATATAAACGTCTTACTAGCAGTTCTTATTTGTTGTTACATTTAGACTTATTTAAAATGATCAAGACTTCCCTCAGCGATAAAAACTTGCTATGTAAATATGGTCAATGTTTTACAGTGTTTCCAGAGGGTGGTGTTTGCACTGGATTCTTTTGTCTCTGTCTCAGTGGATTTGTGTTTATATTAATCATTGATGAATTGACTAAGGCTCCTTGAATGTCTGCCAAGAGTGCTGATTTATGATCCACTGAAGAATTGTTACTCAATAATTCTACACTACACCTCTTCCAGTCAATCTGCTGCAATGTTTCCTTGCTTATTTGGAAAAGGGACATCATTATTTGTGACCAAGGAGTGGAATGGGGGAACTTTACGTGTACTTTACTTTAACGTGTGCTTTACCACTACAACCTCGGACAGAACCCAGTTCCTCATGTGATTCTATTTGCAAAGTCCTCGGTAAATGTCTGTCATTAAAGATGTTGTAATGTGACACCGTTGGGACGTCTTCTTTGAACAAAATAGGATAATATATTTGATGTTACATTGTTTTTGCAATCCGTGGTGGATTTCCATCGATTGTTAAATAGACTGCGAAACTCTGTCCAGTATCATTACATTTGGGGATGATCCAGAGGAAATTCTGGGTCACTTTTAAATTTGCATTAATGTTGCCGTCAATAGAGCTTTTAAAATGTGTTTCTCGGAATCTCGGTTAGTTATTGACCAATGTTTATAAAATGCGACCGAGACCGTCTTTGAAGTAAAAATCTCAACTACAATACCCACAATTCATTTGCGACGTGAGTCCGTTAACGTAAGACTATTACGCCGATATAAGGAAGTAAATAAAAATGTGGGGGGAAAAAACGTGAAGGTCTTCAGCACTCATTCCATCCTAACGTCATGGACTAATCTTAAAAAGAGGACAATGTTTCGCATCGACTTTGAGACTGACTATTTGTCCTGTTTTCATTAACCAACATACATTATCGTGCTTCTATACCAACATATTCCAGTGACTGTTCTAATAGGTAAGATTTTCATGGTCTGAACAGATGTACCAAATGAATGTGGAAGTCTATGTGAAGGGAAAAGCTTGACTGGCAGCTCGTCTGCTGCCGCGGAATGCTAACTTCCCCACTGAAGGGCAGAAAACTGTCATGACCAGGGGTGTCAAAATTATAACGGTATTTGCGATTAATTAATCACAGTCATATTTAGCACGTTATGTTTTTTATTCGCGTTGATCAAATTTTTAATCTCTAACTTTGCTGTTTCTGTGTTGCCTGTTTATTAAAACCGTTAATGCGTTGGGCTTTTGGTGCTCGAATCGTTGCGGGCGGAATAGTCAGTGACAACCTGACGTGGCCATTGGCTGCGTTTACGTGGACAAAATCTCATCAATCCGATCGGAGTTCGGAGAAAAGATAATGATCGGACGCATTGTGTTCATGGACGCTAAAAATGTAGATCCGATTAGGATTTGCGCGTTCATGCATCACACTTTCGGCCTGAATAAATTATTTTGACATGCGCAATTTTTACCAAATATACCGGAATTACTCGAAGAAGAAGCCGGAGCGACTTCCGTTGTAAACAAAACATTGCTCCGCACATTTCTGCTTGAAACGTCGGCGTTATTTCACGCGTTTTCCCCGTTTGCGCTTTTAGTTTACTCCTTTAATATCTCCGGCAACATGTTTGTCTCAGATATTGACCAGTTCTGTCTTGCGCCCGCCATGTATTTCGCTCGTTCTGCTTCAACTCGCTTCCGGGAATAACAGAAGCGCGTATGGATGACGTCACAGACATGCGCGGTAAGGACGGTTTGGTTAGTTGAAAGGTCTGCAAAGACAAAGTCGCTGGGGATCGGTAAAGTCTCAGGATCAGTTCAGAACAACGGAATGAAAAACTTGGAAAATGTTCGGGGTATTTTTAACATCGCCGATTCGCTTATTTCACTGTCAATCAAAAATTGACAGATCATCCAATCATTATGCCCCGGAGGCGCTGATGGGCGGGACAAAGCCCAGTATTTAACCTTAGCTATAAAGTTACACTGTATAATTCTGTTTGTCAGGATCCACCTCAATTGAATTCCTAATCTCATTGTGTAGCCAGTATGCCATGACAATAAAGGCTTTCTATTCTATTTCTATTTAATTTTGATTTCAACTGATGATACATTAAATCATTGTTGTCTGACTCTCGTCCCACAGGTGCACCATACATTCTTCTTCGGGTGTGATGCATGTGATCGCCTTCTTCTTAGTTGGGCTGACGGTCCATGTGGTCTTCTTCCTGTCTATCTTTGACATCTACTTCACGTCTCCCCTTGTCCATGGCATGACACCCCAGGCCACATCAATGGCTCCCCCTGCCCACAGATTATTCTTACTGGTGGCCGATGGTCTCAGGGCAGACAGTTTCTTCACACCCCTACAGAACGGCACATCCAGGGCTCCATTCTTGAGGTTGGACACTGACACAAAGTAGTGATCTTCAATGTGCTGTGTTTGAATGTGTGTTAACGAGTCCAGTACATAAAGTCCTTTGCAAATATAAGACATATATATCTTGATGTTTCTGTTTCCTAACATCAGGTCAGTGATAGAGGAGCACGGTGCCTGGGGTGTGTCTCACACACGTCTGCCCACGGAGTCTCGTCCTGGTCATGTTGCACTCATTGCAGGTTTCTACGAGGATGTTAGTGCTGTTACAAAAGGTAAGTGTGTGTTTGTGGATTGTGGTGACTGCTGTTGTGTGTGTCTCTCACTGCAATTACACGTACCCTTTTGGGTTTATTTTTAGGGTGGAAGGAGAATCCTGTAGAATTTGACTCAGTGTTTAATGAGAGCAGAAACACGTGGGCCTGGGGCAGCCCTGATGTTATACCAATGTTTGCCAAAGGTACTTGCACGCACGCATGCACACACACAATGTGAATCACTAACTTAATCCAACAAAAGACAAACAATCACAAATGAAACCTGTACATTAAAAAATGCTCCGGATTTACATACTGTGAGAACAATAATAGCATTCTGATTATTTATTTCATCGTGATATTTCTGTCATTCCATCATTGCTTGTCAACCTTTTTTGTTTTGTGGTTGCTCTAGGTGCACATAGAGCCAATATTCACGTCAAAACATTTGGAGCAGAGGATTTGAACTTTGCCTCCATGGATGCCTCCAGGCTGGACACGTGGGTCTTCACTGAATTCAAAGTATGGTAGTGCAATTGCAAAAAATAATGACAAATGTTATGAACATAAAGCACCCTCCAAAATCAAAGAGAAATGTTTCAAAAACATTTATTTTCCACTTTAATGGCCATTTAAGGCAGCAGATTTTTATTTTTGAGAATGTCACTGATGCTCTCATGTGGTCATAAAATGTTGAGATGCTTGGAGTCATAACAGTAGATAGCAGCACGGCTGCTACAGGTACAGGCTATATTGTAGCATCATCAGATTACTTTGGTCGTGTCGGTGATGATTTTCACATTGAAACTTTGAATGAATGAATGACTTTTAAAAAATCTGTATTTTGTTCTTTCATCCAGTCATTTTTACAGTTGGCAAAGTCTGACCCCAGAATGAAGGCCAGTCTGCTCGAGGATAAAAACATCTTCTTCTTCCATCTGATGGGCTTAGACACAAATGGACATGCTCACAGACCTGCTTCACAGTCTGAGATCTTTTGTTATTTCTTCATTTCTATTCAGTTTGATTGTAATCTATAACATGTAATCAATTGAGCATGCTATTTCAAAGCTAAATTCACTTCAGTTTTGTTGTATTTTTCTTGTTTTCTAGGCAGTACCTGGACAATATTCGTGTAGTTGACACGCACATAGCTGAACTGGTTTCCGTGGTAGACGATTTCTTTGGTCATGATGGGAGAACAGCCTATATATTGACCTCTGATCATGGCATGACAGATTGGGGTAAAACTCTTAGTCGTCTGCTTTGTCTGTCCCTTTGGGATTAATAAAGTAATCTGAATTATACCATTTCATTTGTCTTCAAGTGTAACTTCTGGATTTGAATTTAATTTGAGTCTAAATCTTATATTATGCCGTCTGATGATGTGCGGGTCTGTGTCCAGGCTCACACGGTGCAGGCCATCCCTCTGAGACCCGAACACCTTTAGTGGTGTGGGGGGCTGGTGTTCAAAAGCCTCACAGAGTGACTGAACCCCAACCATTTAGTGACGGATTCCTAAAAGGTATTTAACTCATGCGAAGTCAGAGCCGCTTGCTTATAAGTCTGTATGTTTGAGTTTGAACCCTGGGTCTACTACATCCACCAAAGACAAGCACTTTTCAGCAGAGCAACATTTTGTATTTTATTTTAAATGAAAACACATATTTTCACAATGTGTTTTATTGTTGTGGTGATTTTAGTTTGTGAATTTATCAGAGTGGAAGCTGGAGCACATTCGTAGAGTTGACGTCAATCAGGTGAGGCCTCTGGAACTTAAAAAAAAAAAATCAGTTCTTTCCACTTGATGTATAAAATGAACAATTGTCAGTAACACCATTGCTACTTGTTTCCTGCAGGCAGATATCGCTCCCCTCATGGCTTCTCTCATTGGGGTGCCCTTCCCTCTTAATTCTGTTGTGAGTCCAGATATAAACCAAATACAAAGGAACTCAGATTTCTATCTTGTGTTTTATTTAAGAATGCACAGCATTAATGAAGTTGTCATAATTTTCAGAGGCAATCTGGTATTTAATACAAATTCCATATCCCACATGTTCACGCAGAGTATTTTCTGTAATTATCACAATATATGACTTTATTTTGTGTGCATTTGTGTCTGTTCAGGGTGTGTTACCTCATCTCTACCTGAACAACAGCGACCGATTCAAGGCAGAAAGCATGTACACGAAT
Source organism: Brachionichthys hirsutus (assembly GCF_040956055.1). NCBI lineage: Eukaryota > Metazoa > Chordata > Actinopteri > Lophiiformes > Brachionichthyidae > Brachionichthys > Brachionichthys hirsutus. Next base: position 6,690,174 of record NC_090910.1, on the reverse strand, counting down.
GCCCTTCAAATACTGGAGCAGTTGAAGGTAGGAGATCTTTGTGATAACTGACACGCTGTCATATTTCTAAATACAATTAATCATTAACTATGAAACTTGATAAATATGCAGTTATTAACTGAATGCATTTCAGCACTTACTAATATGTTGGGATTCATGTGAATGTTTCTCCTTCAATGTGTAATTAAGTGATCTGTAAAGTTAACTTGACGTCTTATGATACAATAATTGATTTGATTAATTCTATGGAGACTGATCTATAAATGTGTTTGTTAGATCAAAATGGCGCAGAAAAAGGATACATCCTTGTCTTTTCTCTTCATCCCATATCAGTAAGTAAATATAATTATTTGACTTAATGACACAACTTTTCCTTGTGTTAATTAAAAATAATTTGCGCCTTTTTGAAATTATTTTTCCCTTGTGCAGCACCTTTTTAATGACATTAAAAGAATTTGGAATTTCCAATATTCATACAGTTTGTCTGATTGATTCATGTCATGTCTATGGAAGGCTTCACGAATATTAACCAGCATATGAAACTGTTGCTGAACAAGCAAATATATAATTTACTTCATTGTGATTAGATCCACTTTCACAATTTTTTGTCTAATTTGAATGAATCAATTTTATTCCGGTTCACTTTTCAGTGAGACAGAGACAAAGGACAAATTGTCAAAGCTTTTGTAACTCTGATGCATAATGTCATCATTTTCCCAGACCATTGACTGAGTTAAAACAAGCAGAATTCATCCACAAGGTCAAGATGCTGATTCTGATGGAGAAGTATGAGGATGCTGTGAGTATCTGGGAAATGATTTCTTGAAACAAGTGATGAAAATCAGCTTCTGAAATCTTCTAGATTCTTGAAACTGTATGTCATGCATGGTGGTGATGACGGTGATTTACACACCAGTGGAACAAGTTGTGGTAACTAATATCTACAACATCAAAAGTGTGTATCCATGATAATGGAGAGTTTCATTGTCACTCCTGGATGATCCGTCTTTTCTCACCGTCTCCACAGTATATTTGCTTTGGCTAAAGTGCCTCTCCCGCTCCCGTTTCCCATTAGATCTCTCTGTGCCAGACTTTCATGTCCCAAGCTCTGGAGGGTCTGGTCTACTACCACACCTACGACAGGTTCTTCCTTGGTTGCTGTGTAGTGCTGGGATTTGTCGGTTGGGCCTTGTACGTTTCCATAGTCATCCTGAAAAGCCATTCCAGCCTGGACAAAAATCCTGGTATCCTCAAACAGGTCAGGATATACATTATACATTGCAACTTCCTTTACCTGGAGATTATTTTCATCAAAGGAACTTTATGAAATATGAATATGGGGTTTATTTTTTTCTTTTGCTATTGCTCCCAAGTGTGTGCTGATCCCAGGCCCCACCCTGATGAAGCTGTTTATCTGCGTGATGGTGGGGATGACGGCATTCCTGCTTATCCAAAGAAGCCCAATTACCTACTATGTTTACTGCCTGCTGCCTATCCCTCTATGGTACTTTGTCCTTAAAGAGTGAGTAACATTTGCCTTTAGATGCATAGAGTGGATACAAATATCGACACATGTACGCATACATTACAGACCAGTCAAATAAATGTGTCAAGATCTCTTACTGTTCTCGGATTGGTGGAGCAGGCACCACACAGGGGGGCGGCTGTGGCTCAGTTGGTAGAGTGGGTCGTCCAGTGATCAGAAGGTCAGTGGTTCGAATCCCAGCTCTGACTGTCTGCGTGTCGAAGTGTCCTTGGGCAAGACACTGAACCCCAAATTGCTCCCAGTGGGTCTGGCCGCACCTTGCATGGCAGCAGTCGCCCACTGGAGTATGAATGTGTGTGTGACTGGGTGAATGTGAGGCCTCATGTAAAGCGCCTTGAGCGCCGCGAAGCGGTGGAAAGGCGCTATATGAGTGCAGTCCATTTAACATTTACACAGCCACGGGGTGTTAACAAATGTCAAAACACAATATGGAAGATCTCATCAATACACGACTGTTGCACTTTTTAATTGCCTATACAGTATCTGTAACTTACTTCCGACACACATCCTCATGCACTGTAGTGCGGTGAAGGGTTAATTATATTCTATATTATTTAAGTGTTGCATGCATTGATTGATTTATTGATCTTTTTCTGTAACTTGATAAAAACAGGTCTGGGCATCTCATAGCTTTGATTCGCTCAGCTGGCTCTCTGCCTCTTTGGAAATGTTTTGGCTATTTTGTGCTGGTGGCGTTTGGAATTGAGCTCCTGGTAAGTGTTTTTAATGAACACATACAGAAGTTGTACAATGTGCTGTACAAATCTCACTGTGTTCCTCTGCTGCCCCCAGGTGGTGAGTTTTTTCCACCGTGGCATTCTGACTGTGGGCCTGGCTCTTCTGTCTCTCTGGCCCTTCCTGTCTGGACTTTTTGGCAACGCAAAGGTGCTACTACTACTACTGTGTTCACGGTACACTCGGATAATCATTATTTTTATTTACACTCCTGGTAAGGTTGTGTAAATGATGCATCAGATACACAGTGGTGAAAACATAGTTGTTTTTAACACCAGACTCTCAAAATAAGTCCAGCTATTTATTTATTTTGTTTTATAACACTATCTTTCTAACATGAGCCTCAGCATTAAAAAAAAAAGCCTAATCACTATGCTGTCAAATAGAAATAGCTAGTTTTAAATCATCACATGCAGTATCTAACACGTTGTGTCTGTCCCTGTTTAGTTCCGTTCATTAAGCTGGTTTGTGGGCTGTCTATCTTTGGCCATTTTCCCCCTGATGCCTGTTGTGGGCAGAGAGCCTAACACATATCTTGTGTGAGTACTTCATCTGTTTATACAACATTGTTTTTCTCTCTACGAAGGAAAGCTTAAAGATCATCACTGAATGCTGAACTCAGTTTTGTAGACCACTAAAAGGGAGGATGGTTGGAAGCAACATTGCCGTATTAAGTGGATATAAAAAATGGGTGAAATTAATACAAAGTTAAAATGAATTGCTTTGTTACATTTTAAATTACTAAAATGATGAAACACCATTTCCAAATCATCGTTATCAATTGAAATTCCACAGCCCTGATTTGAAAAACAATGTAAAGTTACAGTTTCCAAGACTGAGATGAGCCTGGTGACATCATCACGGGATACTGTCTAAAACCTGAGAGCCCTGAACCTGAAGATATTATGACATGAAATAAGTGCAGTTCCTTTTAAATAGTTTCTTAAATCCACTTTTGAAATGTGGATTATTGGAGGAGTCAGAAGATGAAACAGCATTACCTTTGAATGAAAGCTGCAGTATAAACCATGATCTAATTTACACCAGTAAGGTTACCTCTGCTCCTTTTCTGCCCAGTTCTTTTGCTGGTTTGCTGACTCTCATCGCTTCAGTCTGCTACCTGTGGTCATCACAACACAGAGCACCGCTGCGCCTCAGTGACAAGGCCCAGTTTGCCACCCAGGTATCTACAGCACGTGTGTGTGTGTGTGTGTGTGTGTGTGTGTTTTCTAAACAGAAGTTGTGTCTTTTCAAACAGATGGTCCAAGTGGCAGTTTGTGCTTTCATACCCTCCATCACGCACTGCAGCCTGCGGCAGCATCAGGGGCTGCCTCTGCTTAATCAGATCATCAGCTGGGCCACATTAGGTAGGTGTGGTCTGTTTATCAGGGAGCTGGTAAAGCTAACAAATAATGCAGGTTGAGGAATTGTGCTTCCAGTTCTACTGTGTAACAGTAATATCTATATTAGATATGTAACACGTTTCTTGTCTTCTGTCAGCATCTTCCTTGCTGGTTCCTTTGTTGAGCTCCACTCGTCTTTTCCTCCGACTCCTCAGCATATTCCTGTCTTTCATAAGCACATACCTGCTGCTCAGCACCGGGTAAAACATGTGACACACACCATAGTGTCTTTTGTGTAGATTTTAGAATTAGAAATTAATCTGATTTCTAACCTGATCTTTCAGGTCAGAGGCCTTGTTCCCTCCTGTGTTGTCTTGGGTGATGTTTGTGTGGATCAACATTGAACAGGAGGCATTGATCGCTCAGGGTGTCTCTGGCAGGCAAGAGGTACAACCATTAACAAATTAGATAGTTCAAAGTATGCTTCATAGACCATCGGGCAAAAATGCCCGTCGTCAGATATGTGTGTGATTTCAATCTGTGTTGCTCAGTCTGGTAATGTGAAATTTAAATCACATCTCGTCTTACTGATCTTTATCGTGTGTTTTGGGTCTGTCTTTGTTTATGCGTTTCATTTCAGCTCTCCACTATGGATTTCTCTGCGAACATCGACATCGGCCAGATCCGACAGCTGAAGCTGGATGACATTAGAAGATCTTATTTTTTTGTATCCTTGCTTGTCTTCCTTTACTAAATAAAATGAAATGAAATAAGCGAGATTGACCTGTCAAACTCTGGATGCTCATCTGTTAAAGATGATGTGAAACATTTAATTAAATAGCACGTTAATGAATAAAGACGGCACCTGGAGATACAAACTTATCCCCGATCACCACCTGGTCAGCTTTTATGACGTGAATGAAATTCATCTTTTTATCCTTTTCGTCAGCAGGAGTTTTATTTTCCCATCAGAAATTCAATGTTGTTGGGGCCTTAAAATACAGATACTGTAATCCCTTCCAAATATTCCTTAATAGTAGACGATTACTTGATGAACTAATTATTTTGGGGTATAATGTTCTCTGGTCTTTCCTTGACTGAACTATTTCTGCAGGTATTCTTTTTAATAACAGCTTTCTTTGGCACGGGGAACATAGCTTCCATTAACAGGTATCTACAGCTTTGTCTTTATACGTGCATGTTGTTGTTGTTGTTGTCTGTTCAGCCTAAGTGGACTAAATGTCCAGAGATCTCTGATCCGTCGTCTTTGGTCTCTGTTTCTGATTCTTTCTCCTCTCCTTCAGTTTTGACCCGACGTCTGTTTATTGCTTCATCACTGTTTACAATCCCTTCATCATGGGAGCGCTGCTGATGTGGAAGGTACCCTAGTTTAAATACTTGTTTTTTACAGTGTGTGGAGAAAAGATTCCAGATATTTTGCTTTTTAGCACAAATTCTCTACTTAACACATTTATTTGTTTTGTGTATTGATATGATCTCAATCTATAATAAATTAACTTGATGAATTTAATGAAGGTCGTGCCCTTCTTGTTGTTCCAGGTTTTTATTCCATTCATTATAGTAATGTGTACATTTGAGACCATCCAAGTTGCAACACAGCTTTCATCCAGAAGGTAACTCCTCACAAATGCTTCTCTTTATCTGTTGTACAGTATTAGTATTTTATTTGAAGTGGATGTCATGCTGTACACAGGGCTAATGATATACCGTTATTTAATCACTTGTAAGGCTGTCCTTCCTCATGGTCTTATTCTTCTGTTCCAGCTTGTTCCTCATTGTCATGGTCCTCTCTGATGTGATGGCTCTGGTAAGGCATTTCCTGTTCATTTCTAAGTCAAAATAAAACGACACTGTTTTTTCTTTCCTGCCTGTCATGATACAAATGTCACACAATTAATTTTTAACCCACTCTTCCTGTCCTCAGCACTTTTTCTTCATGGTGCAGGACTATGGGAGCTGGCTGGATATCGGCACAAGGCGAGTCAACTGGGGGGGAAAAAACTTCATTAATAACTCTGCTCTCATAAACACCCTCCTTCACTCCTCTTTTTTATGTGACACACAATTATGCTTAAAATGTAAAATGTGTATCTTTGTCTCTCGCAGCATCAGCCATTATGTCATAGTGATGTCGATGACGATCTTCCTGATGGTGCTCAGCATCGTCACACACACCTTCACCTCAAAAAGACTCATCCCATGGAGGAGACAGAAGTTGCATTTCACATAAATAAATGTTTGTGTTCGGGGGGCTCTGGAACCTCTTGAACTTGCTCTCAGGGGAATTTGTCACACGACTAGTAAAGACATGATCAAGACTTCCCTCAGCGATAAACACTTGCTATGTAAATACGGTTAATGTTTCTGACTGAACTTTTTACAGTGTTTTAGAGAGTGGTGTTTGCACTGGATTCTTTTGTCTCTGTCTCAATGGATTTGTGTTTATATTAATCATTGATGAATTGACTAAGGCTCCTTGAATGTCTGCCAAGAGTGCTGATTTATGATCCACTGAAGAATTGTTACTCAATAATTCTACACTACACCTCTTCCAGTCAATATGCTGCAATGTTGCCTTGCTTATTTGGAAAAGGGACATCATTATTTGTGACCAAAGAGTGGAATGGGGGAACTTGACGTGTACCGGTACTTTGCTTTAACGTGTGCTTTACCACTACAACGAAATTTTCGGTAAATGTTGGGAATGTTACCAGGAACAGACGATTAAATTTGGGAATGATCCAGAAAAGATCCTTGATTCTGGATCACCTTGAAATTGTCATTAACATTGCGGTCATTAGAACTTCAAAATTTGTTTCTCAATATCTCGGTTGATTATTGACCGATGTTTATGGAACTTGACACAGTCATGTGGGCGGGGGGGGGGGGGGGGGATCTTTATCTCGCCACCGAATTTCATCTGATCGCGAATGAGGTCAGGAAAAAATATTACATTTTAACATTGAAGACCCCATTTACCGATTTAAAATACACGACTCTGATTAACCTTTACTTTTCAGGGTTGGTGTACAAAGATACCAAGAACAAGTTAGAACCTCTTGATGATCCAGATCAACATGTGGATGGTGTAAATCCAATGAGGGGAATGACAGCTTGGCGGAGGTCTGCGCTCTCAGTGCTTTTCTAGTTTTATTTTGAATTACTACTTTTAGACAGTGTAACCTGCAGTCTAATATTTTTTAATTATTGATACTAATGTAAGATTTAAATAATTGGATTCAAGTTAAATTGGAAGGATTTCTTTATATACTTGATAAATACTGACTACTGGTTGTAAAATTAGAACATGCACTTTGGTCAAGAATAAGATGGCAACAACTCACAAGCAAACCTAAACTGCTCAAAATGAAAATGAGAAGACTGGATTGAAGATAAAACAACTCATGACTCCTTGTTTAGATGTTAGGCTTACATGCACCAATCGCATTACTTCTAGATGCAGTGGTGAAATATTTGTTTCTAGGTGAGTGGTAAATAATGAGGAACAGGTTCTGGCTGTGCTTGTGTCACTTCCTGCTTCTGACCACACGCACAGAAAGCACCCACGACACAAACCTGGATGTGGCATGCAGCAGGGCAACACTTCATCACAACGTTGCCTCAACACTGGCACCCACGAAGCACGGCTTTTCTCACGTATCTCAGTGTGAAACAACTTCAAACTGCTTTCTGGAGATGATGTCACCAGCAGCCGGTCTCAGAATCTAAAGGTGCGTATGCATCTCTGCTTTTAACTTTTCATCCATGATGCAATCACTTGACAAAAGACAGCGTGTCAATGGACTGTATCTATTTTTTTTCTCAATTAACATGGCTTCCGCCGGAATCCAGAGTGTGCAAGCCATGGCCGTAAACTCCACCATGAACGCTGGCTCTGTATTCGGGATGCCGGAGCCACTGGATGACGCTAAAAATATCGATGAGTACCACACAGTCCTCCTGGCCATCTACGTCGTTGTTCTGCTCAGCGGAACCATTAACCTCGGCCTGATGATGCACATCATGAAGTCCAGCACGACATCCATCACCTCCATCGCTGTACTCAACCTCATTTTCACCCACTTCATCTTCCTGCTCACCGTTCCCTTCAGGATTTACTATTACGCGACTGACAGCTGGAGCCTGGGCCTCAGCTGGTGTAAAGTGTTCAGCAGCATGATCCACATTCACATGTACATGTCCTTTATCTTTTACACGATCATCCTCGTCACACGCTTGATGGCGTTCCACTGCCAGTCCGAGCGAGTAGCCTCCTACCGGAAGATGCACGCGCTCCTGGTCAGTGCAGCGGTGTGGGTTGTGGTTATTGTTGTGGGGCCTTGCATTATCTTTTTTTCATATGGCAAAAAACGCTTGGATGGGATTAACGGCACCGCCGCCGTGAGCGATTGCTTCAGGTTTGGAGAGAACATTGAGCCTGCTGGTAAGGTGTTCAACTACATCATAAGCGCAGCGATTATAACAGTGACCGCAGTGCTTGCAGCACTTCAAGGCAACGTCCTGTGGGTTTTATACAGGAAGTATCACCAAGGATGCACCTCTCAGCAGGACTTTGGTGCTCAGCTGAAGGGCATGTGCTTCGCCTCCATCATGGTGGTCTGTTTCATTCCCTACCACCTGTTCCGGGTCTATTACATGGAACACATTGATCTGCAAAATGTCAATGAGGTGTTTCTGAGTCTGACCACTTTTAACTGTTTGGACATGCTGACGTTCCTGGGCAGGAGAACCTGCTACGTGTGTGTCCAAGGAAGGGCCCTTTGAAAACCATCAGATGGTTCCCGAGTGACTTGATCTGCTTTATTTTAAAATAAACTTTGCATTACTGATCTTAGGTTTTTTGAAGACAAAACATCACGCTTACTATGTCAATAAAAAGAGACGGGATGATGTAACATGAATTCAAATGCACTTAAGACAGTTCTCATTAATGTTCTCGGGGTTTTTTGCTTTTATCATCAAATCAGTCTCGACTGCATTGAGATATAAAACAGGATGAGCTAACAACAAGTGTCATTTTGAATGCATGACAAGGCCTGCAATCACTTTTAAATCAATCCAGCTGTATCCAAAAGCTAATTAATAGACCTAGAATTGTATTTTTTTATCAACATCCATGCATTGGTTTTTTGAAACTTTACCAAGTTGACCAAAGCTCTTGTTCAAACTTTATACAGCATAATGGTAGGGAAGACAGAACCGGCTGACCCGGAGTACCGAGACAAAGAAGACTCAAGTGCTTTAGTGAGGAGACAGGCATGAGCCGTGACATCAGTCAGCGTCCATCCATGGACACCTGAGCTGAGCTATCAGATCATCGACTCCTGACATGTAAGGTAGTCTAATAGGGCAGGACGGGGCACGGCTAGCTGCAGGTAGCATCAGCAGCGCATTACATGGAAATGTTTGAAGTCATGTCAAAAAGCTTTATTTCTTGACAGTCTGTTGATGATTTTTCTCTTTTTTAAATGCTTTGTGAACTTAACCACTCACATATCACTCCTTTAATCTCTTTGTACACAGCTCAGCTCCACAGCTGAGGAATAAATGTCTGCGATCTTGACTTTATCTCCATTATTTTGTGAAACATTACCTCAAGCCTTGTGGAGGTTGGTATTAGAGGCATTGGCGGACACACACACACACACCTGGTGATCCTTTTCCTTTTGCGTTTATGGCGCTGGGTTACTGTTTAACGTCCCCACCCTACTTTGAGTTTGTTTAGTAAATCGATCTAATGACGGGGCTATGGTGGCGCCGTCCAATGTGTTGTTTCATGCACTATACGGTCTCGCTGCTCTCCAACCTTCTCTTTTAATGTCGTTGAACACCTTCACCATTTACCCGTCGTCGGCTTCGCTGATGCCGCACTGAGGGACTACTGGAATACAAGGACACAGCCGAATAAATGCACATTCCAGACAGAAACAGGAACAAAGGTAAGTCATGGCCGTCATGGCTGTGAAATATACCGTCTTTGAAATCCAAAAATATCAGCATGGCAGCAAGAATGAAAATCTGTGTCGCTGCTCTTTTGGAGGAAGTGCAGATTACCCCGAGCAGTTCTTTTAAATCATGGGATTTTAACATTTTGGTTGTAAAACGACGGTGATCGGTGTCCGTGCACCTCAAGTCAGCGTATCAGGGGTCCGTTACAAAACTCTCTGATGACAGTGTTCTCACCTCTCAAACAGCAGAAGGGGGGTTTTTCTGAAAGCAGATAAGAGAAGCTCACTTTGTCACGCATGCTGAGCTGTAAAGATCACGCGATAAACTGTCATCTGTACAAGAACGGAATCTGTGAGAGATTATAGCGGGACATAAACTAAGTAGCAATATGACAATAAAGTTACAAAACCTTCAGCCCCAAAAAAAGAAAAGATGTACAACACAATATAAAAACCTTTGACTGTTTCAGCAGGTGGGGGTAACGGCAGGAGTGGGCACTAATTCCCCGCCCTCAGGAAAGGTGATGGCAAGTTTAGCTGGGTCTGCATGTGGCTCGAAAATGTCATTTACTCTGAAGAAAAGCTTCTTTTCTTTATTTTTTCCAGAATAAAAGCTTTTGTCAGAATAAAAGCTGATCCCTCGGTACAGTTTTAAATTGAGGTATTCAACTGAAGTGCTTTTTGTTTCTTTTTCTATTCAACTGCCCCCCCCCCCATTTTCAGGAAATAGTGGCTTAATGGGGTCAGCCTGCTTCCTGATCATCTTCTGCGAATAATAAACCTCTAAGATGAACAGAAACAACCGTATTATGGCCTGTTCACACTCAGATGGGTTCTGGGTTGCGGGTTTTATGGCTCCAAAGTGCTTTTGGTTGCTGGGCAGACACAAGGCTTCTCTCTATATTGTATCCTACTGGCATTCCAACTGAACTCATATTGACTTTATTAATTAATTTCCATTTAATTTATACATGTGTTTATAGTATTTCTATAATTACTTCCCCTTAAAATGATTAGATTATAGGATTATTATTAGCATTATACTGGACTGAGACTCCTTTAGTATCTAGATGTACTTAAACTGGGCTACAGTTCACTTTGAAAGTATTAGACTCTATTGTTTATTTGTTAATATGGCGATTATAGTTGAAATAATCAACTGATTAACTTTGTTTTTTGTCACATAAATGATATGATATATGATTTTTCTTGTATTCAAAAATGTGGGGAGATAAAATAATAATAAACACCTGAATTCTGCTCTTCTGGTACTCAAAAGGTGTAGCAGGATGTAAAAGCTTTTAACAGAATGAGGATTGTATTCCAATATTCCTCTTTAAAGCATCAAACTCTTGCTTTCTTTGTGAGTGCCAAGTATGAATATCACACGAGGGCCTCTTAGAGAAAAGCCCTCAGGTGCTGTCTATACAACCACAAGCTTTCTCCTCTGTCTTTGGTTTATACTTTCTAATCCTGCCTGGTTGCAGTGCTGTAACCTCCCGCTGCAGCGCTCGGTGTCAGTCCTTTGTGTGTTGGGAGGTGATTGTAAAGACTAAATTCTTCCTCACTCTCCACAAACTTGATGAGTCAGGAGGTTTGACCTCAACACCTGGTTAAAATGTAATCTGCAATCTCTTTCTCTCTCTCTCTCTCAACCCCTTCATTCCATCATTCCATCATTCCAGCCCCCCCTCATTAACTAACGCATCATCTGTGACCTCATCCTAATTATTACTCCTTCTTTCCATGTCCAGTAACTAATTTGTCATAATGTGGCCACAGTGACACTTTATTACGCTCGTGCCTGCTCATATACTGTATAGTCCTTTTCTTGCTGGCCCACTTTTAATGTCCTACTACTGATGTAGGACATTAAATTTGCCATAGGATTGCTCTTATCATTTACAGCCCTCTCCAACACAATGTCTCACACTGATTACCTTTAAGCCACACAATGAGATTTACGGTAATTACATTCCTCATGTGAAATTGATGTGTTAGGACATTTTAACTGGTTTATGGTAGTAAATTAAAATGTGTTTACAACATTCCTGCCATGAAAGGAGGGGACAACTGTTTACTTTGCATTTTTTTGATATCCCCCCCCCCCCCCCCCTTTGACATTTATGAGAACATTTCTTCTGTTTTCACTATAAGCTTGGACTTACACACGTGAGGATGGCAAATTTGTGTCTTAGCAGAATCACCATTCTTAGAGGAAAAAAAAATGCTGTAAATGTCTCTTTTACTGTTAGAAACACGACAAACGCTGGTGTTTGCTTATACAATGTCACAAACAGTAAAAATACAATAAATTCAGGATCTAAATTTAGAATCATAACAAACAATTTAAGGCTATAGCACTGGGAACATTAAATATGTTTACAGCAACATGTTTTTTTTATTTACACATGCATATATATAATAAAGTTGCATCAACAGAGGGTTGGATGCAAACAGATGATAAAAAATCAGCTTTAACCGCTTTACTGTGTGTCTTTATGGATCATTTCTGCTGAGGTGGTGGTGCTATTATTCCACCATTGATTAGATTAGGAAGGACACACACACACACCTGGGAAGGGCCGACTTGCACACACATTAATAAACATGCTACTGTAAGAACAACCTTGTATATGTGCACAAAATCTCACCAACAAGTGCATAAAGAGGAAGCAAAACCTCCAAAATCTGATTAAATTTGCTTAATGGGTCACAGTAAGAGTTAAAATTAAAAGAGGCAGAGGGGAGGAGAAGAAATATATCTCCTTCACCTCTATCTATCCATCCCTGTGATAAGTGTGCAGGAGAAGGACAGATAAGTAATTCGCAACAAGGTGAGAAGTCTTGGCTGCAGCTCCACCCCACTTCTTGAAAATGGTCCAATCAGACGGGATTGTACATATTTCATGCAAGGGACCTGCTTTGCAATGTCTGGAAGAATTAGAGAATGAATGAGACTTTTGCTTGAACTGGGAAGAGGAGAGTACCGGAGGAAGACAGAGTCCAAACGGGAATGAAGTATCCACCTGCTACTCAGAGTAAATCTCTGATAGATATGGAAGTAGCCAACTATTGTGAAGGCCTGGATCCATCGTACAGCACGCTGGGCTTTGAAAATGCAGAGGTGCTCTATCTGGGTGGAGGTAAGTGTGTTTGAATGCAGAATGTGACGTCTTTCTTTCACATTCACACACCACCACCGCAGAAACCCTTGCAAAAAGGACATGCACATACGCAAACATTGAATGTATTTTTTTTTTATTACTGATATAAATGAACAGACATGAGTTTCATACACAGATTACCCATAATCAAATGTACCTGCTAAATCTTAATCTGTATGCATTTGTAGCTTCTTCATTTACTCTATGAAGGAGGATTTGGCACATGGCATCAACCGAGGGTGCAGGTGCAACAGTTTACACGGGTGAGGTGGAGGGAGACCAGCTGAAGGCAATTAAGTTCCTGTTTGTGCAAGAGGAATTCAGCGAGGATTACTTTATGCAGTGTAGGGCCTCCCTAACATGTGGTCCATTTATCTGCTAGGCTGGTTGTTGGAAATTAATTCTACTAATTTATTTCTTATAAATAGATCTAGAGTTATGAAGGAAAGAGAGGAGGCTGGGCGATGAAGGCATGGAATCACAGCCATAAAATGTTTTATTGATATGTCTCAGTGATACTAATGTCACCTCAGAAAGGTGAGGGTTGACTCATCTTACATCAGGGTGTGGTTGCTTTTGTGTGTGTGTTTGAGTTTTTATATGCTCTGATCATGTCTATTTGGACGTCTTTTTGAACCTCAATGCGGCGATAACGGTATGTTTCTGGTGCCAATGATTGTAATAATTATGATCATGCTGATGAGGGTAGAGATAAAGACATCAGCAGTAATGCTGCAAACACCTGAAACTAACATTCTGTTTCCTGAAAATTGAACACTACACACTCTGTTGCAGATACACAAAGTACCAAAATTACACTTGCTAGGCTTAATACAATATAATTGTCATTTAGTGTTTCTTTGTATGTTGGCTTCAAATAGATGGCGGTGCAGTGAATTATTGCCAATAGGAAATCGGAGTGGATTTCTGGATACACTCTGCAATTCATGGTTTCTGTTTGTATTTACAGCAATGTATGACATGCAAGAGCACGTGCACATGTGTGTGATTTCCTGTGTGGGTGTTTTTTATGTGGTTCAGACAGCATGCCGACAGAGCCGAGCTTGCCCGGGCCGGACGGGGTCAGCAGTAACTGTGCCATCTGTGGAGATAAAGCCACAGGGAAACACTACGGCGCTTCCAGCTGCGACGGCTGCAAAGGCTTCTTCAGACGGTCCATACGCAAGAACCACATCTACACCTGCAGGTAGAGAACCCACAAACACACAGCACACACATAAAACATGCTCTTCCTCACCTTCTTGATCAAATGGCAATATCTATCTTCTCTATCTGGATTGAACTACTGACAGCTGAGCCAAAACGTGTCAAGACGCCATTCCTTTAAGATACGAAGCTGTGTGTTCACTGTGTGCAGGTTCAGCAGGCAATGCATTGTGGACAAGGATAAGAGGAACCAGTGTCGTTTCTGCAGGCTCAATAAGTGCTTCAGGGCTGGCATGAAAAAAGAAGGTATGGAAACCTCCGTCCTGCCATCTGGATGAGGCAGAAAGCAGAGAGCATTGCACTGTTTCTTAAGATCAAGTTTTCTACCATTTTAAACTCGGCTAAACGGTCTATGTAAAATGTTTTTTGTACGCACAGCCCAAGTTTTTACAGTGTATAGTTAATGGTTTGAAAACTATCGTCTCCACTGAGGAAAAAGGGCGTCATCGGGAAATCTGAAACCTGCTTGAAGATGAAACTGGCTCAGCTTTGTGGTGTGTGCGTGTGTTTATGAGGGATATAACCTTGGCGCACTGTTTTATGACACCTAATCATGTGTTATTCAAACATGTTGTTCTGGATTGCAACTGGTTAACGTTTGACTCCTCTTGCTGATGCCAGCCTGCATGGCTAATTTAATATTAACTGCCCTGTAATGTCTGACGTATTTTTCTATCTTTCTGTTCCTTTTTATTTCATGTAGCTGTACAAAATGAGAGAGATCGAATCAGTTCCCGCAGGAATACACCGGTTTCCCAAGACTTGCCGCCCATCACAGTTTTGGCCCAAGCTGAATCGCTGTCCCAACAGGTGAAGCATTTCCTGCTGAGTTCTCTGTTTTTCCACTAATAGGAGTTTGTGTGCGAATTTCATTCGACTAAATTACCAGGAAGCGACTAATCATGACCCCGGGGACCTGAACTTTCGGTCTCTCTCCAGATCACGGCTGCAGTCGGAATAGCGGATATAACAGAGCAGAAGTTGGCGGCTGTTGGTGAGATTTGTGATTCTATGAGACAGCAGTTGTTGGTTCTGGTGGAATGGGCCAAATATATCCCTGCCTTTGGAGAACTGCCACTGGATGACCAGGTACCTTGACTGTGATGCATGATGGGTTATTATTAATGGGCTGCTCTGAAAATCCATTTTCAGTTTGGATAGAAGGAACAATCCTTTCCGATATCCCATGATGCACTTGGAAGTGAATATTTGCATTGACAATTTAAGTGTTTTACAGATGTTAAACTAGCATACAGTGTGATTTACTGTTGCGTTGTGTTCTTTGTTTAACTGTTTTTATATGTGTGGGTACGTTTATCTCCAGGTGAGCTTGCTCAGGGCCCACGCAGGCGAACACCTCTTGCTTGGGGTCGTGAAAAGATCGATGCAATTCAAGGACTTCCTGCTTTTAGGTACAAATAATCAACAGTAATGGCGTCTAAATTTAAATGTGGCGCATTCCGGTCCTGAAGTGTGATGGCTGATCAAATGTGTCACCTGAGAATGATTAACCAAAGGTTTTCTGTTCTCTGTGACTTCAAAAGTGTCATGTAAACTGCATTACTCATTCTGGGGACATGTACCAACAGCATACTATAGGCAGGGCTGCCCACTGTGCACGCACGCATGCAAACACACACACACACACACACACACACACACACACACACGCTTGCATTACATTTCTATTTCTTTGGGAAGTCCCTTGCAATTTTACCATAACCTCGACTGTAACCTGAATAGACTCTACAAGATTCATCTTCTCTCTCTTTCAGGGTTAAATGTTTTCACACCAGTGCTCCACCCCACACACAGTCCCATACCGTTCACACCTTGTCGGTTCCCTTTATCACCAACGCTGACCGATGCACTCTGTTTCTGCAGGTAATGGCTGTGTGATCCACAGGAACAGTCTTGAACCTGAGGTCTGCCGGGTAGCCAACAGGGTGCTGGACGAGCTGGTGCGGCCCTTCCAGGATATTCAAATCGATGAAAATGAATATGCGGCGCTAAAAGCCATTGTGTTCTTTGACCCAGGTAATAAAAAAACAAGTATTTTAAAGGGTTAGACACGAGTGTTTCTTTTTTTATTGATAATGA
This sequence comes from Brachionichthys hirsutus, assembly GCF_040956055.1. NCBI lineage: Eukaryota > Metazoa > Chordata > Actinopteri > Lophiiformes > Brachionichthyidae > Brachionichthys > Brachionichthys hirsutus. Next base: position 6,674,066 of record NC_090910.1, on the reverse strand, counting down.
AGGTATTGTCTGTATTTTAAGTTTCATTTATTCAAAAGATTTATTTATTTATTTTCATGAAGCCAAAACTTGGAATATTATGCTAAAACTTTGGATATAAACTCTGGTAAAATCCTTGTAATACATTGGTGTAGATTCACACTCATCCAGGTCATGATCATTTGGAATTAGGATTACTCTAGAGACAAATTTACTGTGTATTTATTGCAATGCATCAGGTTTGTAAAATATTTACTCAAAAACTGTATTATAGATATATTTTGAAAAGTATAAATGTCTTGCTTTCGAAAACAGTATTGTCTCAAGATGAAATAATTAAGGCAAAAAACCAATTTAAAAATATAGAAACTAAATGATAAAATTAATGACTCTCTCATGCATCTGTTGTCATATTTGTCCAGATCGCTGTTTTCGCAACCAATCCCACCCATCTGGTTACATTTCACCTCCAAGTCGGAGCCCAATTCCTTCACTGCTTTTGTTTTTGTTTTTATCGTCTAGTTCTAGTGTGACCACACTCTCTGCCCCCACTTCCCTCTTCCCTTCACTAAATCCCTACATTTTGCCTTCATGTTCCAGTTTGACTGTAATTACTCAATCAATTCCATTCATATCCTTAATTCCATGCCTGGTCTTTCTGCTTTCTTTCCTCACCCTCTTGCCCTTCATCCATTTCCACATTTTGCCTCCCTATCTGCAGATGCAAAGTCTTTACAGCACCCTTCAAAGATCAAGGCTATGCGCCTGCAGGTATTTTAAACAATTTACTCTTGCTGCTTGCAGTAAAAATGGTATAAAGGAGGAGAATCTCGAAGCAGCCCTATTATTAAATTAAATGTTATATTTTATTTAGAATGTTTTTCATAATGTGATTCTGAGGAGGACAAAGGCCGTTTACTTGCAATGAAGCCAATTTTTTTTTGTGTGCAGATCCAGATGAGTCTGGAGGACTACATTAATGACCGTCAGTATGACTCCAGGGGTCGTTTTGGAGAGCTGCTACTCCTGCTTCCCACCCTGCAGAGCATCACCTGGCAGATGATCGAACAGCTCCAGTTCATTAAGCTCTGTGGCCTGGCCAAGATAGACAACCTGCTGCATGAGATGCTTCTAGGAGGTAAGACGGGAGGCATACAAACCTGGCTGTATCACAACAGGCAAAAAAGTTTGTGCCATCTTTCAACAATATCCCAAAGAGTCGAAGAGGAGGCTAAAATAGAGTTACTGCTCTGTGCAAACATAAATATGTATAAATAAGGAGTTCTGAAGTTAAAGGTAGAAAGTATCGGGCCTGCTCCAAACTGGGCCACAACAGAAAACTGAAGCACAATATATGATGTGGAAATAAAGTAATACGTAGTCAAACACTTTTTTCAACACATAAGCAGAAAACAACTCTACAATATGACTCGGAAGACTGTACCGAAAGAGCGCCGTTTAATTTTAGCGTCCAAAAGGAATGTAGAGCTAATGCTATAAAAAAAAAAAACTCTATTGAAGAATTGTGAGAGGATGTTCTATTTAGTTATGTGAATGCAGAGCTTATACTGTGTGCATAGTTGTTTGTGCAATATCACAATTCCTATACAAGGCAGATTCAAAGTGCTTTACAATGGCAAAGAAATGCGTTCAGCACAGAACTTAAAGTAATTATAAACGTGATTTGAAGGTCGACATTAAAAGAGAATGAATCATGTCGGCACGAATGCTAAGTTGTAAACTTAAAGTCCTGGATGTTTCTCTTATTCATAAATTAAAATACAGTATATTGGTTTGTAGTGAATTCAATAAATTCGTGAAATCATGCATGTATGTAAATGAACTTTTAAAGGTGGAGACTAGAGCAGAAAGTCGGCCTATCAAAAGCTCTAAAATAGACCTTTATTGAAGCACTGAAGAAAACCATGTACAGTGACCTACCCATTGCTCTCGTCTAATGAGGGCTTGTGAAATTTCTCAAGATGCAAGAAGAGATGCGTTTTTGGAGCAGAGTGTGTGAGCCTTTAAATGTCACCTGATTTAAATGGCATGTTTCTGTACACTTCTACCGCTGTCTGTTGGAGCCCATGACTAATGAATCACTGTGCTGTGGCATCAGGCCTTGCGTCGGAGCCCCCACATCCGCACAATGAGGCACACGCCCATTTGTCCCAGGACCCTTTGGCTGCACACGCACTCGTCATCACCGCCATGCCTGCTGCTCACACTCCACTGATGGGTGAGAAAACCAAAATGACACACATTCACTCTGACGAGAGCGGATCCCCGTGACGGACGCGGGAAAAATATCAAAGTGAAGTGGTAGCATAATTTATCTCGTCCCATGAACTGTCACCTGACTGTGTGTCCATTAACTTTGGCTGTAACATTTACGAGAATTGATGAGTATTGTATGTGTTCATTTAAAAGTACAAAACCATTAGGTGATGAAACGCCACCTAATGGCCACACAAGATTGATAGGGAACAGCGTCCATTGAGGAGTCAGTGTAGTTCTACCACTTCCCATACATAACTCTGTATATATAATGTCCCCCCCCCACACACACACACAAAAAATATTTTGACATGCAAAGACATAAGTCTCTCTGTCCCTGCCTTTTCCTGCAGCCTCTCCAGACACCCCCATCCCATCGCCTCCTCAGAGCATCGCTTCGGAGAAGTTCAAACCCTTTTCCCACCCTCTGTGTCCATCAGACAGCCCCTCATCTTCCAGGCATGCAGATCCCTGACTTCTCCCTGTACGCTGTCAAAAGAGCTGACGTGGGATTAGTTTCCTCATCCTCTATTCAACTTCCCAGTCATGGCATAAAATTCACGGGAGAGACCCCGGTTCAGTCTGTGCTTGCATCCTGCTTCCTCCTCCTGCGACTCCCGGTGCCATCCCATTAACTAAGACGGAACTGAAGAAGAGCCAGATGCAGCACCTGCAAAGCAATATTTCACCGGTTTTTAATTCAATTAACTAATGAAATGCCAAAATTGGGTTTAACAAAACATGCTGTGCATGTTTGTGCTCAGCTTTCAGATCAGTATTTTTTATGGTTCATTAACAACACTAAAAAATCACCAGATTGCCAAAAAAAAAGAATGGCGTCTTTAAATATTTTTCAATTGTTTTAACTCCAGTACTGCATGGTTTGGTAAAGATGTGAAGAAAGTAGCCTTAATATTTATCAATTTTGATGTTCAGTCTATTATTTGGGTATTTAATGAGTTAAAATAGGATAATATTGAAGAAATACCATCTATAAATTGCAAACCAATAGCTTACAGTCAACAATTTGCATCTAGCCATTAATCAGAAATGGAATGCACTGTTTTGTTTATGAATTTCAGCGACATTTATGAGAATAGCTTTTGTGTTCTGAACAAGTTTACAATTTATTTTTCCCACCTAAATTATGTGATGCACAGGGGAGTTTTAACCGGTGGCTTTGTGGTACTTTAAAGGGTTCGAGGTTTTGTTTTTAACACTACACATTGAATCTGTGATTTATACCTTGGCACATGGTGTTCTTAATATAGCTGTATAAACAACTTCAAAGGGGCCATCATCAACATGAATATGGTAGTTCTTTAAACTCATTTCTGAAAAGGGCAATGCAAAACTGAATGATGGTGATGTTTGCGTGAGCTTGCTTTACGTAGTACAGTAGAGACGGTAGGTAATATTTGTATTGTATTGTATTTCTAGAATCAGTTTTTAAATTTTGGTTTTGGTTGGCTAGTGTTGATTAAAATGCCATTTGTAATTAATCCAGAATTTTGGGTCAAATTAATTGACGGCATATTGACTGAAAAATTGGTACTCGCAGCTTTATGATGCAGTAGCGCCTCCTTGTGTTCAAGAGAGGCAATGCAACTAACTACTCTTCAATGGGCTGCTTATTGTAACTGTTGAACATGCTTTAGTTTAGTGCACCAAGTGAAACCAATGTGTTTATTTATTCATTCATTTCTTGAAGGGAAAAAGGCATTTCTTTACGATCAGTCATCTACAGATGTAATAAATCATTTTGGTGGACTTTGACTGAGAAATTGAAATCTTTTTGTATTGGACCCTGAAAGAAAAATATCAGATGCCAGACAAAACTAGACGACTGGTGATAAATCGACAGGATGTGTTTCACTATGGGTTCCCAACATGCATGCATGCTGAATCTGGCTTGTCCAGTCCTCGCTTTAGGAAGTCATCGCACAGTTCCACTGGCTGGGCGATTTTTCTCTCCAAGGCTTTATTTGCAAGCTCAGATGATGATGCTTATCTAAAACCAAACCCGCTGCCCCTGTCGCTCCATTTCGTAGCACACGCTTTCAGACAAACCCTAAACTAAACTAGACTGGGGAAAAACAATCATTTCAGCAGAAACTGGGCTGCACTGGGGGCGTGGAATTTCTAGATCGATTTTGTTTGACAATCCACATACAATAATTTCCCTGCTGTTCATGTGTATGCGGAAGCAATTGTGTAGCTATAGTTGATAAAACCAGGGGATAAAGCTGAGGCCTCTCACTGTGTATCGTTGTCTGGGTGAAAACACAGAGGTTATTTATAGCAGAGGAGATGCTGCTGTCTAGAATCAACATAGCCAAATCCTCCTATCAGCTCCATAATGGACAAGCTACCTGGCTTAGGTCAAAACAACACCCACTACGGGAGGATGTGTGTGTGCTCCCAGCTGCAATTTATTTCTAATCTGTGCAGGCACATGTGTGTATGTGTGCTTTTTGTATGTGTGTGAATGCATGTGTACACAGGGAGCTTTAATCAAAGGCCTATAGTGAGGAGCTACGGGGTCCCTGTCTGTTTCTTTTTTCCTCTGATAAAACTCCGTGTTAGCATGCCAGTCACATTTCTCATCTGAGACGCACCGCGCTTCTCCCAATACCTCACCACTGCCCGCAGTGACGGCACCCTATTGCACACCAGTATGACGCTCGCTTCACCCGAGGAGGACAAGAATGGGTAGAAGTTAAAGGATGAAGGGATAGAGAGGTGGAGGAGGGAGGGATTGACAGGAATATTACTTTTTTTGGTCTTACTATTTAGTTGCATGTTTATGAGGGAAGGGTCATCCTATTTTCTGCTTAATCCAGGTGGGCATATTAAAAGGACTCTTGCCAAATGCTTTCCTGTAAAGAAAAAAAAGAATTATGTGAAAGGTTTAAAAGCTCGAGGTCCAGCCTAGCTTGTGACTGGTAAAGTCACTGGCTAAATAAAATCACAATGATAAATGTGTTCACAGTGTTAACATTTTATTCAGATGTTTGTTTTTTTTTATCGACCAAAATTGCATGTTTTTCATTCCTTCTCTTCATTCCAATAACCCTCCCATTCGTTTTTCCGTGGCTAACCACTAGATGGCAGAATAAGTCTGTGTAGATTCACTACGGGCAAATCAGAGCTGATATCCGTGTACTTTGTAAATTAATATATTAATTTAGAGAATCTCTAATAATTCAATGCAGTAAATATTTATTTAATTAGTTACAACTTCTGCAGCACAGTGATTACACATTTCCATTCTTGTCGAGGGGAAAAAAAGACTACAGACACGTTTCATGTTTCCTAAATGTCTCAAATAAATGCATTTAAAAGTTAAATCATTAATTTAACATACAGAAAAATAAAACGACTTAAAGAACAGATGCGATTAAGGAGATTGGGCTTTTAACTTTTCTGTAAATCTGAATTTACTTAGCTGGTTCCAAAATGTTTGAAGAGATTTTCATGTTTAAACTATGAATAAAGACTTTAAAGTCACGCCAGGGCACCTTTGGCGCCGTCTGAAAATAATGGCATGTGTCAGCGATCCCAGATCAACGCCAGAGATTGGAGACTATCATTCCTCACTGGTGCATTTACCCATAATTCCCCTCTGTCTCCAACACATCCGATGACTCTTCCTCTACGAGACAAGGTGAGGCTGTACGAATCTCTGCATCCAACTCTGGAATGAATTTAAAACCTCTCCTGAGTGATTTTCTGTGTCTCCGTGTGTGTGTGTGAGATGCATGCACGTGTGGTTTCTGATTATACCACAGCATGGGTGAAGGGAAGGAAAATACAGTGACAGCTTCATTTCCAAAGCTGAGTTCACATAAATGAGGGATTAAAGCAAGCAAGCAAGAGGGTTAAGGCTCACCTCAGCCTTCAATGACAGCTTTCCCGCCTTAAAATTCCTCTCTTCCTCTCTTTTTGCCTCACTTTTCCTTCTTTTATTCTGTCATTCCCTGTTCAGATAAACTGTTCTCCCTCGATGCAGCTCATCTAGCTTACTAATATAAATCTATGCAGTTGAAAATAAAAAATAACACAATTCATTTGCACAATTGCAAGGGGCCGAGTTGCTATACATCATGATGATGAGAACCAGGTTAGGCCAATGAAACTAGGGGTTAAGGCCAGGGTAGGGTCTGTGTGTGTGTGTGTGTGTCTGGGGTACATTAGGGAAATGAAAAGGGTGGACCACTGACGGTTTCTGAGATGCAGACTTGTTGGAATAAAGGAAAATAAAAAAGACAGGAGACAGAAGAGATGACGGGGCAGATGATAAGATGAGTAGGGCAGTAATGAAAACGGTCCTCTGTACCCCGATTACATGTGAAATGAGATTGGAGAGAGAGGCGGGCAGAGAGACTGAAGGATGCGTACTGTGGAGGGGGAGATGGGTGTGCTGGGAGGAGAAGAATAAAGAAAGATGGAGACTCATTTATGATAAACCATGGCGAGACTCAGCAGGAACAGCCGTGCTGCGGGAGTGCAAAGGGGAAAAAAACGGCAGAGAGGAGGGAGACGAGAGGAAGAGAAGAGGTATTACAACTAGGGACAAAGCTGCCCCACTCTGAATGATAAGTGTCTCGTGTGCAGCAGGTTATGTGAAGTTCACACAAACAAATGACACCCATTTGCCAGAGGCGAGGGACACAAGTGAGAAGGAAGGGGTGAGCGAGAGAAAAGGACCGCAGAAGGAGAGAGGGGACTAAATTCAAGAGCAGGGCCTTCAGAATGACTCCATCTGTGCAGAGGAAATGCTCCCTGTTTTACATCTCTAATGTTTGCACAGGATTGCAGCATAAAGGAAAACATCTTCAATCCAAAGCGTATTAGGAACCCTGTAGCGAAGTGCAGTGAAGGTCTGCGGTCGGGGCCTTCAATTACAGCCGTCTATGGACCTTGGTCAATAACACAAATGCATTGCAAATTGCATCGCGTGGGCGGGTTATGTTTTGCACCATAAGAGGCGATATCAAAACAGCAATAAGCACACGTGAAGAAGACTGACTTTCTTTATCCAGTAAACAGAGCAATATCAAAGGTAAGTACGACCGGACACCTCTCTTTGAAAAAGCCTTCACCGTTGTTCTTTTTATCAATGCGACATTCAAGCAAAGAGTCCGCAAGTTTTCATCACAGGCTACCCAAGCGAGCAGTCCATCCACTTGTTACTCCCACGTCTCCGGTGCATTTATGTTAAATTACATGCTTTAGTGTTTGGTTCAAATGACATTCTCCATATTCAAAGAAGCGCCATGTTTAAGAGCTCTGAATAGCTTCAACGTGATAGGAATGGATGCACTGGAGAATGAATGGGTCCACTTTGTGTTCTTCAGTTCAGGTCATAGATTTGGATTTGGATTTGGATGCCAGCACCTCAGTGAGGCCAATAACAGGCTGTTTCTAATGATGATGCTCAGCAGGTATGAAGTTTGCTTTGTCCACCTGCTATAATGTGCCGATGGAGTGTGAACCATTGTGAATGACATTGTTGACCAAAATACAAGCCAGGAAAAATTCGACTGTCAACATGGCTATAAAGCAAATAACCTATAATTTAGAATCTGCCTTTGGCCATTCAGGGTCTTTTACTATTCCTGGAGGTATAATTGTGCTGGATACCTGAACTATTTACTGTAGTTGTTGTAGTTGGTAGGCTTCAGCAACACACGTGCCACGCAAGCCGTATAAAGCGGCCACAGACGAGACGATTGAGGGTGTCTCGTCTGCAGGAAAATGGATGGATAGTGAAAGAGCAAGGCAGCAAGTTTCGCCGATGAGTATGGGCATCACCAATGACTCAAAATGCAACATGTATTTTGAATATATCAGATTATTGTTGCTGCAGGAATTATCACCTCTTTTTCTTCTGAGATTGATTTCTGCCTGATTTCTTAACATGACAATGAAAAAAATCAATAATAATTTCCATGAACTTAAAAGAAACGTCTAGGATTTGAAATAGATATTTACAGTAATCTCTGCATTCACCCGCTCATACGCCTCAATAGCCAGAGGCAAGACGTTCAAGAAGATTCACAGAGGCATTTTGGGAAATGTAGTATGCTGCCAGCAGAAACAGACATGAATAAAACAAGAAGTGCGTCTGCACACACACAGAAAATGAATAAACAACTAGAAACAAAAACTAAATTATATGATTACATAGAAATGCATTCTTCAGCGGCGGTGGAGAGTGCTCAGCATTAGCATGCTGAGGCTCATCTGTGCATTCATCAGCGGGAAACTGTGCTTTGTTGAGCAAATGCAGTTTAATCATAAAAAATGAGATTGGCATATACCTGAGGAACCTCAGCAGAATTAGACAATGGTCCATTTTACATCCAGGTCATGAGATTAGTAGGTCTCCATTTTGAATTCTATCATCAGAAACAAACCAAGTGTAAATCATTTCTTTCATAGAAAGAGGAAAGGCACTTCATTGCCAAACAGCTCCAGATATAATTATTTTACCTCAAAATTATACGGAAACTCCCTTTAAATGCTACAAAGGAGCCCACTGTCAGCGTATCATTAATTATTTCATGTTGCTATTTACCTTTACGCTGGCTAATTATAATCTCTATAAATGTGTGCGTTTCACTCTCACACACTTCCCAGACACACTTTACCTTCACGATGCGGAGACTCAGTGGTGGTAAAAGCTGTGCACTTTACACACATGACTTCCTGTCCTAATCAAGGGCTTTCTCAACTCCTATCTGAAAGACGCACATGACCGACTGCTTCAGCGGACACCTACACACCGCGGGCGTGTGTGATGAGGCCGTGAGTGTATGTGCGCATGCATGCCTGCAAGAGCTCACTAACCCAGCTCTGAAGTGGTAAAGGATATTAGGCTGAAATTGCAAAAAAAGATTGCAAAAAGTGACATCCCTAATAGAGAAAGATTACTGTGTGCAACATCAGTTTGATTTAAGTCACATACATTTTCCTGACAAGATTCTGGAGGGAGCTCTAGTATGGAAAAGCTCCGTCCATTGTTTGTGCGTACAGACGCAAAATAAATAGACATTCAGAAATGAAAGCAACACATTGAGACACAATCTATTTTTGGCATATGCATTTGTTACACCTGACAGTCCCCAGCGGTCAATGGGCGAGAGGCAGGGGACACCCTGGACAAGCCGCCAGTCTATCACAGGGACAGCCAATCAGCCACACACGCAATCACACCTATACGGGCAATTTAGTGTCACCAGTCAGCCTAGGCTGCATGTTTTTGGTGGTGGGAGGAAGCCGTAGAACCCGGAGAGAACCCACGCAGACACGGGGAGAACAGAATGGCCACAAGTCGGAGACGAACCCACGACCATCTCGCTGTGAGGCAACAGTGCTTACCACTGCGCCACCGGGCCAGTCATTTAATAATTTGACATTTAGACTTTTCTGAAATTCTAGTTTTTATTTTATTTTATTTTTTATTTGGAGCAAAAAAAAAGCTACCTGTAATTGGAAAATTCCAAAGCTCTTTAAAATCTATCTGGCATGTTGGTCAAACAGAAACGATGTCAAGGAAAAGGAAACAGTTAACAGCTGCTCAATAAAACGTTTAACATGTTGCCACTGTAAGCACACATAACATGAAATGAAAGTTGGTTGTTTTGATAAGTCGATGGAATTCAGCCCTGGACAAATATTCACTATAAATATTCTCATGTTTAGGATATAAATAGTTGTACACAAATAGACCTTCTGAATGTTACTTTTAAATGATTCCCTATACTGTTTTTATATCAACTCCAACCTTAATAGCGAAAATATATTCTTAGCAGCTCAAAAGTTGTAGTGCCTTTGTAAAAAAGAGGTCCAACAGTTTTATTGCATTTCTCTGATGCCTTAAAATAAACACACAAAAATCTTGTGTGGCGCACAACGGAGAATTTGTCAGTCAGCCCTACAGGCCAAATCATTTGGTTAATTAGAAAACACTTCCTAGAAGGTTTACCTCTCATTTCCACCTCATTAAAATTACAGTCTCCATCACAACAGCCTTCAATACAGCTGGTGTCAAGTGCAGCATTAAATCTGGGACTGCACCAGGGGAGGAGATGTCAAAATAAAAGTCCCCCCCCCGCCTCAGGTCAAAAATATTCTCAAATCCCTGCGGTGGATGATCAGTATCAATCAGAAATAAAGTTTGTTAGCGCTGAGCCTGGAATCTGCAGGACAAAAGCACCAGGGAGGTCCTTTATTTAGCTAATTCTCCTCTGTTTGAGATGTACATATTTCCACGGCACTTTGATAAGGCCTTGGGGACATGCATGTTTTAATTAGACCTGAGCAGCCTGAGCCACCCGGTTGAGCAGTTCATAGAAAACTTTGAACATTTTTTGCTGAAAGATTCCCTTTTTGTGACAGGCAATGTGTAATTAGCGGCATATGTGCATTTGCATATATGCGGCCTGTGACATGTTGCATCTTATTTGAATAAGTAGACATGTCTCAATGTGATATCCCTGAAGTGAATTCATGAATATGAGCCACTAATTATACCAATCTTGCAAATGATCTATTTAAATATTAATATCTGTTCACTTTGCATTGTTTGCTGGGAGCTTTTTTAGTCGGTGAGCTGTGCGTGTTTGTTTGTGTCAGTTCCAGTTACGATGCGGCGGGTGTTGTGCTCCGTGCGTAAAGAGTGTGTGTCTCTGCATGTTCTTTCATGTTTAGACGCATGTGCTGTCTGGATGCGCGTATCTGGTCTCCGGTGGGGACAGACAGTGTAAGGTTCTCATTTTTATAGTGCTGATAAAAGCCAATCAGAGACGCCGCCGTGTATGACAAGCTGTGGAACAGGAAAGACACCTCAGCGTGCCGCATCCACCTGGCAAACAGGAACTAGATCAATGCCATCCTTATTGCTTGGGGTTAATTTACACCCAGCATATCAGAAATAGATTTCCCTTCAAAATGCTCAACATTACGTTTAACATGTACAGTACATACAGAACATTCATGCATGAAACACACATCGGCACGGGCGTCTTTGAGAGGGGCTCAAATGAAGAGGTCACTGTCAGTACAGAATATATTAATTTATGCATAAATACCTCTGTATCAGTCAAAACAATAAAGCAACCTTCAAGTTCCAATCCCTGGATCAGTGCCTGAAGGAGAAGTGTGAAGCTTTTGAGTTTAACCCAAACACGAGTCCTCAACATCAGCTGACATAACTTTGTTACTTTGTATGTGTCATTTTATTATCATTAGTCTCCACTACTGGAATTCCTCGTGGGTAGCAAAATAACAATGTCCTTGGACAAGGAAACCATTTTCATTCAGTGCAGATGACAATAAACTCTTTGAATCATTGAATCCTAAATCCTGGAATCCTTTTCGCCACCACTCTGAGATGCTTTGGCTGAGAATGTAATGCAGACATCGATACAAAGTCACATACTCTGCATGACTGAGTGAATATTTTAAAGATAGTCATATTGAAGTAGTCACTTCAACATCTGTGAGACGTATGACTGCTGTGACAGGAGGGATGTTTTGATGTTAACTTGAGGAATGTAAGTCAAATTTTAAATATGCCATGATATGTTATACTATTGTAATGAGCAAAACATCATGGTTGCTATGATACACTTCCAATGCATAAATGTACCATGAAATTCAGTCAGGCTATGAATGTAGTTATTATATCATACCTTATGTTGTATTTATTTATTTTTTCAAATTCCCACTGATATGATTTTCTATTATTTTTGTCTTTTTGGTTAATAGATAGTAAAATCTAATTTTTTTTTATGTAGAACTTAAGGTTTGACCCCCCCCCCCCACCCCACTCTGACTGGTTATATGTAATTGCATTCATCTGTGATTCTCTTCATTGATGTTTGGTGCTAAGTGTGCTGGACAATGAAAAGCCTCTGGACAAAGCCATGCTAAGCAGATGAATGCTGCTCAGCCTTAATGGCATGCTAGTTCTGATGTACGGCAATCACGAGGCCATCTGCTTAAAGTGGATGGATTTGTTTGATCCATCTTTGCTCTAGTGCACACATGTGGGTATTTGAATGTCATATCATCGGCTACCTGGTGTGATTCAGTCAGGCATAAGAAACCTTGGAAAGTGAAATGTGTTTTTTTGTGCGTCTGCATGCCTGCCTGCACGTAGTGAGGTCTTCCTGATCCAGCAGTGTATGGCTGTAACAGCCAATCAATCAGCAACACAAGCCACTGCCTTCAAATTCATTCAAATGGAAACGAGTATGGCATTACAGAGAAACAGGGTATTTGCAAATTAAGTTGTGTATCTTAATTGTTTTTTTTGTTTTTGTTTTTGTTTGTGAGCCTTTTTGTAAACTTCAGAAGGCATTTGTTCTTGCTTGATGTATGCTTGCTCTGCCTCGGGCAATGTTTTTTATGACCATTATTATTCAAATGAGCAAGAAATGTGTTTTGAAAGTCCTAAATCATTGAGCGTGAATGGCTACTCTTGGCGTTTATAAATGACTTTCCGCACAAGCGAGCCTCTGTCTGCACGGCTTACTTCACTGAGCTCGTTTGAGCGTTTGAGTTCTGTGGACAGAATTCATGTCGGTTGTCCATTTGCATGACAAGTTGAGTAGGAAAGTTTGACAAGATTCTCAATAGTGCTTTTTGGCTCATTTCAGCTTTGGTAATAAACTGTGTTGCCTTGGTAAATCTAAATGCAGGTCATACAAATGAGCTTCAGCAGGTCAAAAGCTGAATATGGTCCACATGATTTAAAATGGCAGGGATAAAGATGCAGACATTTCAGAACTATTTAATAAACATGGCCCCAATATGTATAAGTAATATTTTCTTTATTAATTGATTAACTTCTTATTCTAAAAATGTCAATCAAAGCCTTGAAGGTAAACCACTAATAATTGAGTGGTTGCATCCACTGATTTGTTTTTATTTATTTGGAGCTGTTGCCTGAAGAATGATGTCTGCATGCATATTAGTCTTTTTTCAAAACATGAAATTAAAAGAAATATGTCCGCCATGAATGTATTTTTGTTAAATTATATGTCATTTGTTTATGCTTGCTTTATTTTATTTCAATAAAAAAACAATAACAGACTATTGTGAATTCACAACTGCGCTTCCAAATGAATAGCCGAAGTAAAATGCCCTAATTCCAGTTAAATTCCACATCAAACAGAGCGACGCAACTTGTCTAGAAAACGGCTCCAGTGGGAGTTATGATCGGAATGTTTTCTAAGATGATAAACCTCCATTGCCACCACAGAACCAGCTTCTATCTCTGTTGATAAGATGTGGTTTGAAGATATTTTTGTACTGGCGTGACCAACCGAAATCTGTGTAAAACAATCTGCTTACTCTAAGACAGTAGCTACTACACACACACACATACACGCACACACACACACACACACACACACACACACACACACACACATCTGAGCTTGTACTACACATCTCATCTTGTGTCCAGACACACAAAAGTGCAGACGCACACCACATCTTGATTAGGTTTTCATAAAATCTGGGACTATGCTGAGTCTGTAATTGACTTTGACAGCAGAAGCCTCCATGTCCTATGGCTATGTTAAACGAACAATTTACATCTTCATTTCAAATTCTACATGGATAAAATGCTATTAATTACATTAGTCTGCAAAGAGTCATCCCAGCTGTGTAGAATGTGTATATATCTCTGTCTGTGTGCGTCTCATCGTTACACACGTAAACTTTTTGTCCACACATGTGTGTGATAAAGTCTTGTGGCTGAGCAAAGTCCAGCAAGTATTTTTCTGGGGGGGGGGGGGGGGGGTTGAAAGGGCTTTCACTCGCTTGCATTTCTGTATAAAGCACACCACCTCTGTTTTATGGTTAGGATAGCATTTGTTAAATATATTGACTTTGCCGTAGTTGCACAGACGTTGACCCTTACATCACATTTACTTGTAATGGTGTTAGTTAGAGAATATTTTACTGTGGCTTGTAAAATATAATCACTATAAAAAAATAAAAATACAATTTTCACCTGGTCCCAAGATTCCAGTTTGGGTTCTGTTGCTTATTGAAATGTCAGTAGTGAATGGATAGATCGACATATATGAAAGAAAGAGCCAGAGAGGGAGAGCAAGATCGGCCCAATCAAAGTGGACCCCCCCCCCCAATTCAAAACAAACAAAAAAAGGGGCGGGGGGTGGTGTTTTTGCATGACGATCAAGCAAGTTTTCTCTCGAGTGCTTCCTGTCAGCTTCAAAGAGCACTTTAAGAGGCCGGGAAAGTGGCTCTCTGAACAGCAACGGGAACAGTAGCATCTCAACCATCATCTCTCAGCCAATCTCTGTGTGTGTGTGGGGGGGGGGGGGGCAACACAAACCCCTGTGTTTACTTTGGAGATAGGATGATCAAAGAACAACACTAACCACATAATGAAGGGGCAGATGGACCTTATATGAACTGGAGAGAGAAAGATACAGTGAGCGAGAGGGAGAGAGAGAGAGGTGTAGACAAAATCAAACTGCGAAAAAGCAACAATCTTTTTAGCAGAGGAGAGCGAAGGAGAGGGGAAGAGAGGTGTGCAGAGGGGATATGATGTAGTGAAAAAGTGTGAGCCATCTCGTCGCATGCAGACTGCCTGCACTGAATGAGAAAGCTAAAAGGTAATTTCACGGATAAAGAGGAGGCCTAATGCATAGAGGTAATGTAGCAGGGGATGGAACAAAGGCAAACTTTCATCTCTTTAAGCTTGGATGGAGAGAGAGTGAGAAAAAGCGAGAGAGAGAGCTTTGATGCTTTGAAAATGATAATAACAATCTCAAAGTCAGCCTCAGAAGAGAATGTGCTCCCCTCACTGTGCCCCATCCCCTCCTCTTCTGCCCCCTACCACTTAATACAACTGCACAATGACTGTCTAGGACAAGATGGCATGTGCACGCGCGCGTGTGTGTGTGTGTGTGTGTGTGAGGTGGAATGGTGAATAAATTGTGACATGTAGGGTCCCCCAAATTACTCATGGAACAAACACAAAGATGATGAGAATAAAGAGGCTCATTATACCTGAGATTAGAGGACTTGTGTGGACACATTTAGGGATGAATTTATGTAAAGATGATCTTTCACATATAGAATATAAAGCAGTGACGTGCAGTCAGGGGAGGCAGGTGAGGCACAGCCTCACCTGTCATCATATAAAATCATATAAAAATCATGTATTTGTATTATTAAAAATATAAAAATCATATAAGATATAATCTAACATCAGTGATATTACATTATATATTTTATGATTTTTTCATTTTTAATAATACAATTAGTGCATCGCGTGTTCTTGTGCTCAGCGGCATTAAAATACTGCAGAATGAGGCCACATGTAATACAGCCTACAGCCCATAGGAGACCCGTGAGTGATTCAGCGCACTCATCAGCTGATCCGCTCCTTAGAGACGGGCTTGTAAACACGGAAGCGCTGGATGTCTGGCTGTCCTGCAAGAACCCGTCTTTTCTGCTTTTCTTGCCTTCTTTTCTCAACTTCTGACAATCCACCTACGTTGCACATATTAATTGCCTTAGTAATTTATTGTAATTTATGTAATCTATTGTCATTCATTGTCATTTTGCATTAGTGGTGTAATTTATTTTAGATTAATTGT
This sequence comes from Brachionichthys hirsutus, assembly GCF_040956055.1. Taxonomy (NCBI): domain Eukaryota; kingdom Metazoa; phylum Chordata; class Actinopteri; order Lophiiformes; family Brachionichthyidae; genus Brachionichthys; species Brachionichthys hirsutus. The sequence goes on along the minus strand of NC_090910.1, from coordinate 6,658,158 downwards.
TAGTTTGCATCGGCGGTGTAAAATCATTTTATTTTTATTTTTCTAATGTTACGTTGCATCAATTGAGTTACTGAATATTGGTTTTATTTGTATTTGTATTGTTAAACTTGTATTGTTAATTGTGGATGATTTATGCACGAAGGACTTTCAACGGAAACAAGACCGCAAGGGCTTTTTTGAAATGCTCCTCTTAGACAGGATGTTTGACTTTATTTGTACTGTAATACATGCTACTGTGTGACCGTACTTGTACTCTAACATTCTATCTAATAAATACATTCATATTCATTCAACCGAAGAATAGTCCGACCGGGAACAGCGGGCGGAGCAGGGCTTATGAGGGCTGGTGGCGATTTGGCTCAATCTGCCTCAGGTGCGCCCGGGGTGACCGCAGCCAATCCCCACGCCGCAGGTCCAGGAGCGAGAGGCAGAAACAGGTGTGCGTAATAAGGCAAATTAACGAGTGCAGCAACATGACCCTCACGTAAACATCAGTTAAACTTTAACTGATCAACACACGCACCCACACACATTCAACGCTGCACGCACACTGATACGCAGAGTTGAATAATTTCACGTCATATAATTTCATTAAATCTTTTGTAAATACGGAGATTATGTGTGGTCTCCCCTTTTTGTCATAAACTGATGAGCCAGGTTTGTGACAATATGTAAAAAATGCTGGTACAAATTTTTAAACAAAACCCGTTAAATCAAATGATGAATAAGCTGTATGTTCATTTATTTGTAAATCTGACTGTGCCTCACCAGACATGAACCTCACCGCACGTCACTGATATAAAGCTCTTTTAAAATATGAATGCCAATAAAAGATTCACGGAGCACACAGTCGTCCAGTTTTGTTCCGCCCTGCCGCTACTCTCTATTAAAGAGAACTGAATGAAGCTGTTTTAGTCGCAAAGCACTTTTCTCTTCTTCTAAATCTGTCTGGAGGAAAATACCATTTTGTTTCCAGAGCTTCCTGAATGCACATCGCAAGTATGGATGATCACCATTATAAGACATTTGGTTTTGAAATGATGAAGGTGGATGACATACCGAGCCATCGCCGAAGTGAGAGTACATATTGTCAAACAGACTATATCGTGTCGTGGTCCTGGAACATTCACGCCAATGAAGGGGGGCGCAAGGTGTTTACCATCGCTCAATCAAATAAAACAATAAAAAATTACGATTTCTTGTGAAGTACAATTGTCTCGCTATATGGATTAATTGATACGTAAACTGTCTGCGATTCTCATGCCTTACTCAGAGAATGTGGCCTCCTCCTGTTGATGGAGAGAATTTGAGCGTCCGATCACAGATTTAATTCCTGCACAAAATGTCCTTGTGTCCTGCCTCATTGGCTATTCTGTCCTGGTTAGTGCCAATTGCAGACAGAGAAAATACTCTTTTTTTAAAAAATATCCTTCCTCCCTCATTTAGTCCCCCCCCCCCCCCCCACCACACACACACACACACACACACTCCTGACCCCTCAGAGTATCACCAGACCTCAAAATTGCATTGAATATATAAATGCTAATGCTAATAACGGCTAGCAGGAGCAGATAATGTCCTTGACTGGGACAAGAAAAGATCCTTTTCTCTTACACGACTCACTGCTGCTGAATAACATTAGAAGAGTTCACATCCGAAGCTCTTATTGCTCTCCCATTCTCTTTTTCTCTTTTCCTAATTTACTTGACTCCCCCCATTCAACTCTCGCCTTCTTGTAGCAGAAAAATCCAGCTGAAGTGTGAAATATTAATTCATTTATCTGCGTGATAAGATCTTGCTGCCTCGCTCAAAATTCCAATGACATCCATTTGCCATTAAGTCAACGTAACACACAAGCAATGAGGTCTCTGGAGCTTGTCTGTCTTTGCGCCCCCCCTCCCCCTCTATACCGCGGCTCCATTTTTATGCCTCTGGAAGCTTTTCATGGTAGGAATTAAACTATAATACTTGTTTCAGTGGCATGCATGTTAATGGCTGCAGCAAAGCTGTCATTTAAGAGACATGAGGAAACGGCTCCAGCGAACAAAATGTCCTCTCGTGGAAGCACCCAGGGTAACCCAGGGTCTTTGGGACTTTTATTGTCTCTCTAAAGATGGAGATCACCCTGATACCAAAATCCCTGGAGTTCTGGAATGAGTGTTCAACTTGTTATTGTGCATTCTGATTGGTCTATGTTTAAGAGTGCCCAGTGGGGTCCAAAAAGCCTCTTAGGCCTCCTCAGTAGTGCCCGTGTGTAACAATGGAGGATTTAAAGGACCTTGCACTGCCAAAAAAAGAAAAAAAAAGAAATGTCCCATGACATGAATAAGAAGCCAAATATTCCATTGTTTCATATAGGAACTTGGTTCCCTTTGAAGACGGATGTGAAGAGAGCTGAGCGGCAGAATTTGCCTTTGCCTTCGTTTCGTGAAAATGAATTATTTGTCTTCTGGCAGGCAGCTCTCCGGAGGTGAGAGGCTGCCTCTTAACATGAGCAGGTATCAGTCTTAAAACCGCTCAAAGTAATTGTAGCTTTGAAGTCACACACATCACAGATGGCACAGTCAATATTGCACCAACGTTTCCGGCTGTTTTCCTCCCAACTCCGCCGTACTTCTGCTCCTTTCCTTGTGACGAAAAAGCACACTATTTGCCACAAACTTTTATTAAAAGAGGCCAACCATCAGTCAGTCCCTGCAATCACTCCAGCAATCACATTAATCATTCTTCTACACTTTATTTGCATCATTTGGCAAAAGAATTTTGTAACCCCGGGTGAAATGTGCTTCACAGCTACATCTGGTTCTGTGTATCGCTTTTGACAGCATACTCCTCAAATCATGTCAGCAAGATTCAATAACGGCAATAGTCACTGATGACTATTAGATTTCCCAAAGTTTTCAGGCAAAACAACTTTTCTTTTCAACCCCCATATTTCACTCAGACCCAAAATGAGGTTTCTTCATGAATAAAAGGCGTTAGCATGGAGGTTCGAAAGCTAAGTAGTGTGATAAAACTACAATTCCCAACAACACGAATGACTACAGGGTGCATTTATAATTAGGGCATTAACCACAACCTGTTTCTTCTGGTAGCTGTTAGTTGATATCTGTGTGCAACTAGTTGTATTTAGAACATAAATCTGCAACAAATCGGCTTTTAACACGATCAATACCTGCACTGACGACAGCCATTCAAGAAAATAAATGCAAACAGACAGAAAGTGGTGCCAGGTAAGGAAGTTGTTAAAGTAGTTCATTGTTCCCGCAAGGGAGAGTTTATGGAAAACACGGCCTGCATCACACACAACCAGTATTACACAATTACCTATTGTAAAATACCACATCGGAAACCCGATAAACACCAAACAGTAAAATAGCCACAGGAATCCACACTTAATTACAACCAACCACAAAATAGTACAAATAAGCACAATTTTACGCAGCAAGAAAGATCCCAAGGGAAACGGTACCAGACTAAATCTATCTGTGGATGAGACTTCTTGGGCCTCCACATCTACCGTATAATGCTGCAAATCACAACCACCTTTCAGAGCCTCTGCATGAGGAGTTATTGTTCTGAAATCCCTGTGCAGCTATCGGATGTTCTCAGGGCCAAAATGTATCAGCAGAGCATGCAAAAGGGAGGTGAAGAGGTAGGCATTGGCAGCACGGAGAAAGACACAAGGTGGGAGAGAGCAGCCAGTCAGGGGAACCGGCATGACAGGAAGACAGCAGGGAAAGTCTTTAGGCCAAGCTTCAGAGGTTGCACACATTTCCTGCCTTGATTAATAAAGTCTAGCTGGGGCTCAGGTCAGCCCTCTGCGCATCTAGCGCCGCTCCAGCCTCACAGACGTGCACGTTCGGTTCAGCACAGCCTGCCAGCATTCTTCTATTGACTGACATGGCCTAACCCCTTTTAATTGTCCTTGAGCAGAAGCTGCGCCAAAAGCACAAAGCTGTGCACGGTTTATGTGTCTGAAGACACTGTCTGCACTGCCAAAATATCTAGACATTTGATATTCTTGCACTCTGAGAGATTCTGTGCAAATCTGCAGACAGAGCTGTGTGTGCATCTGCTGGCCGTGCAGCCCAACCAATGATAATACAATAATGAGGTCATATCAGTATTCACCTCGCAGCCCGGAACAGGGTGGAGTGTTGATAGAAATGATATTAGGCTGTCCAAGATTAAGCACATTTACTCAAATACATACTCAGGTACTTTCAGCCTATCCGTTCATAATGGGTCCATTCAGCCAGTACATAATGGGGCTCCGATTACAAACTGCATTTAAAAGAATCAAATAAAACATGTAATTTTGATCAAAAAGTAAGAAACACTCACCAAAATGCATCATTAGGGCAGCCCTTGCCCACAATTTAAGACATTAAGGGCGTTTAGCCACAAGGAGTGGCGAGCGTAATGGGCTGGGCGCGGGTTCATTGGGTTGTCTGCTAACATTTTTATTGCCTTTTTGCTCCATACTTTAGCCATTAAAGAGTTGGAAATGTACAAAATTTGTGTGCCAATTTGTCAGTTATTTGCCCGCTAAATGCCGAAGCACTTTGCTGTCATTTGGGGTGATCAATGCTTAATGAATTAGTCTGTTTTTCACCTCTGTTAAAGGCAGACATGCTTAGCACCTTCCCAATCCCTTTGAGACCCCGTCTGATGGAAGCCTTCCACCCTTAATTTATGAAAACTGAGGAGCTAAGCAGTTCATGCGTCGAGAAGTGTGAGCTTTTTTTTGGTAAATTGCTTTTTGTGAATTCACTGGAGTCCAAAACGGAACTCAGCCTCAACTTTCATTAATTGGCGGATGAACGAATGTCTTGTGAAGTGGTGATAATACAGAGGAAACAGAGACAGAGAGACCAGGGGATAAATGGCAAGAACTCAAAGCAATGTTTGCATGATGGGAATGAGCGTCCTAATGCAGTCATGATTGCAGAGTGTTTCCAGTGATTCCATTTAGCCTATTGAATTAGCTGTAGTCAGCTCGCTGGGCCCAGCTCTGCAGAAAACAGACACCCAGACATCAAAATCCAATTAAATGCATTTGTTAAATAATGTAATGATTGCCTAAGCATACTTTTTAGCTGGACTCCTTTCATTCTGACCCATAAAATGCCATTGTTTTCTGAGCGTTTGTGAAAGGTTATGCAGATTGATAGAATTAATTGTGTAGTGGGCTAAAAATGTCATTATAACACTTAGATGGCCATGATGGCCCATTTATATCCCCAGTCTGTTAGCGGCCAGGCATTTTAATTTGTAACTTGACATGATAATGTGGCTGGTTCCCCGCTGGCAGACGCAAATATTACTCACATTGATTAAAAGGGACCATTCTCAATAGCTGGACATGCAGAATCCATACACTGTTAACTTTCCCAGCTCGGTTTAGCTTCTATAGGACATAATAGGCTATGAATCTCTAATATACAGACTAAAATACGTCAAGCCTCACAACTGGGTGTTATTATTCATGGTTATGAAATGTAAAATTAGTTATGCTCTTAAATATTTCATCATACCCGAGTAGAGCTATGTGTAAAACATGAACATTGGCTGTAAAAACAAGGTACTATATGCAAACTCACCGACACACACACGAAAAGTAAAATACTTTAAAATACTCTACATTTGTGCTTTTGATTAGTACTTTCTTGATCCTGTTTCCAGCCCTTTCTATCATGAACCTTTACACAAAACTGAAATAAACCATCACATGGCTTCCGGGAGACGGTATCTCTGATATATTGATCAAACTGCAAGCGTCTCTTTAGAGGTCACTGACTTTGATTGAGACTAAATTAGACATTGCTGGAGAATTCTCTTGCATTATGAGCAGGGTGGGTGGGAGGCTATGTTTCCATGGTAACATATTCTAGGGTGTGAGAGGATAGGATCATTAAACCTCACTGGAGATTTAAGGGTCAAAGGTCAGAGGCTCTGCAGTCAATGGGGGCAGTTTCTGATCTACACATTCATAAACATATAGCGCGTGCACGCACACACACACACACACACACACACACCTTGATTCATAGCAATTAAAGAAGAGATTGACATCGCAATTTGTGTCCTCTTGATCATCTCTATTGGGTGTCTCTGAAGATTATTTCCTCTCCTCATTTCCATCGCTCACAATTCCACCTGTAATGAACACATTACAGTTGAGCACATTATGGGACATTTGCCAGGCCAATGGCTGTGCATCAGTTTAAGTGATGGTCATAATGTGAAACGATGAGGACTTGGGTTGCAGTGGTCAGTCTTTTCTCTTCCTCTAACGCCGCATCTCACTCGTCTGACTATTCGTCAGGAGCATTTTTGTTTCCCTTCCACAAACTGCATCTTTTAATCCACTGAAAAAAAGACAACAAACTCATTCATTAATTTGACAGCTGAGCAAAAGCACGCCGTTTGTTATTCACATTCGTGTCCAATTAAAAAAAAGACTGAGATCATCATTTGTAGAGTCAACAGCTGCAAACATTTTATGCTACACTTCAATAATTTAGATTAAAACTATTCATTAAAAAGACGCGATTAAAAAAGATTAGTGAATCGTTGTTTTGTGTGAATTTGCACAGCTGCAACTCAAAGATTTCTTTACTTTGTGACAGCGCACACACACTCACACACACACACAAAAAAAAATACCTGACAGAAGTCAACATTTACAAATTGCATTCACCTACTTAAAGCAGTGGACAAGCTGAAATGAGCATCAGCATCGTACAGAATGAGAACACAGACAGAAGTGTTTGGTGCTTAACAACAATGAGCGCCTTCATCAAAGCGCCATCTTTTCTCTCCCAAGTGTCACAATTTCCTACCTTCTTGTGACACATTTTTTTTTTACATGGTCTTTGAAAGTGATAAAACCGAATGATCAAAATACGTGGCGACAAATGGAGAGCCTCTGGTTTGGAGTTTTGATTTGCGAGAGTGGAAGGTGCTGCACAAAGAACAAATGATGACAGATCCTACTGTAGTTCTCTATATTATTACGAACCCGTATCAACTTTTTTTTCCCCCATTCAAAGACACCGCATGTGTTACATGTCCTCACTTTGTACTGGATATCGTACACCAAAAGGAAATAGGAGCAGGTGTCTTGTAATACGATGCATCCATGACGACAGTTCAAATTAGGATCTCAGCTTCACTAATAAACACAAACTGTATAAAATATTAGGGCTGGCATTTCAATAATGAGTTCCATCCTTTTATTTTTTTTGACACAGCCCGCGTGCTAATTTGAGAATCCTTTTTTAACCCCTGTCTTTCGCATTGAACTGAATCTCATACTCAGGAGAGACGCAGTTTAAAAAGGTGAAATCAATAAAGAAGCAAAGCTTTCTTGTGGAATCCTTTAATCAGCACATCTCTGGGAAAAAAGTACATATTTTCAGTATCTCGTTCGACTGAATTTTGATGGCGTGCAGCAAATAGCATGAGTCGAAGACAGCCTTGATAGACGGCTAATAATGACAAACATCAGTGCAGCTACTCCATTATTAATCGTGCCCAGGCTGCACTGTATGCGATATTCATGTATCATGGACCTTTACGCATCAGTTACTTTTGAATTCAGTCTAACTTCCACACAAAAAACAACACGTATGAAATATTGTATTTGCAATTACAAAACTGTGTGATATTATTTCTACTGATGAAACCAGATCACGCCGCCTTCAGAGTAAAGGTGCTTGTATCGACGGCAGGTACCGTAAATCGACGACGATGATGTATCACATTATCACGTCATTTGTTCAACGCCAGGCAACAACCCGGCTTTTCACACAGAAATAATGTCTTCTGATGACCCTTTCGGAAGTTTGTTCCACTCAGGGATTTTGGTAAATGAAGAAGTTCAGTTTGAATCTGCTTGACATGTAATTTGTCATTTCAGCAAGAGGGTTTCTCTAAACTGAAAATGAGACACACATCTCCTCTGGACCATGATTTCATTTGTTTTGTTCAACCACATCTTCAAGATCCTCATTCACAGTTTGCCTGTTTATTGTGGCGCTAACACCGAATGATGTGAGAGAGAAAGACATAAACCACAAAGCCTGTTGTCATAGTGATTTGTTTTTGTTCCCAGCATGTATAAAATAGTGTAATGTTTGTAACCGTGCGGGGAGGTACTGAGGTGAAGGGTTCTAATCAGAGTATTTTGCCTGAAACCTCCATTTTCTTTTTACAATCACGTAGGTTTAGCTGTTATTCCTGGTGGTGCCTGCAGTGCACATGTGCCTCAGACATACTGTAGAACGGAACGCCTACGACAGCTGAGCGATTCTGGACAAGCCCGTGGAGCTGAGGAAGAGCTGGAGAAAATAACTTCCATTTAAACCCATTTTCGTTTTTCTTTTGCAAATGTTGCAACATATTGGGTTTGGCTGTGGCATCTGTATATGTGTGTGGCATGTGTGAACAATGAACAGACTCTCCTGCTCTGCTCGTTGTCCTGACCCCCGTGGAGAGACTGAATAACACACCTCATCCTGCCCCCCGCCCCACTTTCTCGCTCATTTTCACGCTCTTCTTTTCTCCACTTCCAAAAGGCTTAGACTGTAGTTTTGCCATTTTGTTTAGTTTGTAAGTATCTATGTGTGTGCGTGTGTGTGACTTGCTCCTTCAGGAAATGGTGCATCAATGGGCATCATGTTGCTGTTTGAATAGCAACAACCCCGGGTCTGTCTGTATCTCAATATGGGTTGTCTGCTTCTGCATCTAAGGAATAACTGCTAATGATCATGACTTAAGGTGCTTTATTTGCTGTTGTATAAAGGAATACTATGTGAATTTAAAAACCTTTTTTTCTTTACAAAAGGGTCTTTTTGACCTAATTTCATCTCTTTTAGGGCCTGCTCCGTTAGTATATGATGATGGTCCATAATTATCTTCCTAATTGAGCGACTGCACTGAACAGAATATCGACTATTGTAAAGGCTCAGCCTCTCAGGACAAAGCGCCGTCCTCCCAAGCTAAATGATGCTCCGGTAAATGTTCAGTCAGGAGGTCTAATACTTTACAGACTTAGGCCACAGTTTATTTCTCATACCATCACGCCTCACACACATGGTCTAAACATTCTAAACAATATGCCATTGTCTGGAGGAATGACTTGTTTACTTCATCTGTTCACACTCACCCAATAGCACAGCTGTAAACCATCATTGTTAGCCTATCGGCAGCTATCTCTCAGTAGGATTTTCTCTGTTACCGCCAGTTTATTCATGCTACCGCTACGTCCTCCACCTCCCCACCACCGCAATCAAGGAAGATTGGAAGAGACATCAGCCACCACCACCACTGTTAATTTCCTCAAAGACCCTGAGCACCACACCAATAAACTAATCAAATGCATACTACACAAACCTTTATTTTTATTTCATCCACTTGCCTCCTCTAATTGAACTGATCTTGTATTGAACAGTGCAAAACCATAAAAATACTATATATATATTTTTTAAATTGCTATTAAAAATCTTTATATCCTTTGGGCAATATATGATTCGATGGCTCAAAGACTCAGTGACTAAAAGGGGTAATTTTTCACTTACAGCTATTAGCATCACATTACATGTGATTTTTTTTCTGCAAGTCATCATCTACTTGTTGATCTGAATTTGAGCCGCATACTATTATAAATCCTTCCACTTTTCACCGATCTCACCGATTTCGATGCCTGACTTCCAGTGCCATTGTACGTCCATTTCAATTCTTCACAGGACTCTGTGATGAACTGCAATATTAAACCAGGTAGAATGCTCATTTTCTCCTCATCAACAGGCCCAGCGTGTGAATGTGAGCTTCCTGTGGAGTAGTAGAGGGAAATGGATCACCGAGCCTCCCTGAGGTCCTGCAGAGTGATTAGGCTTTAGATAGGTGATCATCAATTCACACTGGCATCCATACCCACCATAATGATGGGGTGTGTGTGTGTAGGTACAGTGCATGTGTGTGTCTGTGTGTGTGTGAGAGAGAGATAGTCAATTAAAATGTGAGACTGGCCAAAGAGAGTGCTGACCTTTCCAGGAGTTTTAGACACCTTAACTGAGAGAGGGTTGTAAGGGAGCCTAAACGGAAACAGACACACAAACACACACACAAAAAAGTATTTCCAGACGCAGCCTGCCCTATGGATTGGAATTAATTAAACGTCTACGCGATATAGTGGCGGCTGATTGGAAGCTAATATCCTTCTGACTGTTTACCTGCCCAGAGCTGAAACCACCAACACCTTATATCTAACACACACACACACTAGGAAGCAATTAAAGGCCCATTTCCTCAGCTTATATTGTGAGGCCTCGCTAATTCTGTGTGCTGCAAAGCTGAAATGTGCTGGGATGTTTTTTTGTGCATGTGAACATGCACACCTTGGATGTAAGTGGGTGTAAGTATCAGAAACTGTAGTAAAACTGTTGTCCAACAACATTTTTGGATTGAAAGTGATGGGAAGCTAGATAGATAGATAGATAGATAATAGTGTACGTGAAAATTACTAAAGGCATTTGATGATAATAAAAAATAATGGATTACATTAAGTCAGAAATTAAATGATTCCCTTGAACTGGGTGGGTGGAATGAACTGTAGTTATACTGTCAAATTATATTATAAATAACCTCAAAGCCAAATGTACTGAGGAAAAGGGAATATTTAGTCTGTGGACCTTGAAGGGAGATGCTATTTGCTGCTGTTTCAAGGTTAATAATGGAAATCAAGCTCTGAAAGCTAAAAGTTAATAAATGAACATTTTGCAGACTTTCAAAGAAATATATTATAATTGAAAATTCTTTATTTGTTAAGGTCCATATATAAAGAATAAATGAATATATGTCCCGCCATAATGACTATGCAGTGTTTCCAGATGAGACATTTTGAACCGACAATTAGATGCCAAAGAGAAGAAGACGGATCATGAAATTATCGTAAAAGCATTCAATCAATCAAGCAAGCAAAAACACCAAACATTTTCTGTTTCCAGTGAAAGTTTCACTCTGACATCAATGTGACTTTACCTTATTTGTTGCAATAAAGAGCTTTTCTTCAACAAAACAAGCTATTTAAAGTTGTATCTTGGGCAGTGGGACAGTGCAGTGTTGGCTTTTTCATTGAAGCCACCCCGGCTACTCTCCTCAGCCTTGTGGTGAATCTGCCATCGAAGTGATGGTGTGTCACAACTCCTCATCTTGGGCACCACACCAACATTCATTTCCCCAAATGACATATTCACAAGTCGTACAGTGGCCAACTGAAGTGTGCCAACCATTCATGAGCATTCAAGAACGTTGATTTGAAAGCATTCTCCGGTCTCTCTAATTCTGCTGGGGGAACATTACATTACATCAGACCTAGACAAAGATAAAAAAAGAAACAAGATAGCGATAACTGGAGGAAGAGAGTGACGAGGGACAGCGATAAAGAGAAGAATAGCGGTAGACAGTGAAGGTGGACGTACTGTACGGGAGACAATCGGTGTGCAGGCTGGATGTCCTTTATGACTCTCAGGGCTCATAATAACCCAGCTAAACGTTTATATTAACACAGCATATCAGCCTTGCCATCAGAGCAGTCAATGATAGAGCGGAGGGGGGGTGGGCACACATAATTATACTCAGGCCTCGAAATGAACTGTCGTCAGTTTCATACACATACCGAGGAGGGAGGGATGGAAAAAGAGAAGTAAAATCTAATTTAGCCCTTCAAATCACATTCATAGGCTGGGACTGTCAGGTACCTCCTGAGAGTACAAGATATGAGAGAGAGAGAGAGAGAGAGATGTGGGGGGCTTAGGAGGCTGAAAAGGTCAAGCGACCTCAGCTTAGAGGCAGTAGCAAAATATTATGTTAATATGGACTGGATTTTACATACAGAGTTAATCAGTGTGGCCCTGAATTAAAGGGGGAAGATAATTAATTCTAGAGTAAGGGGTTATCATTCCTGTCTATTGTCTTGGCAAGGAAGGGGAGGGGAAAGGAGAGAGTCCCTCAGCCTGTGTAGAACATGGAGCGATAAGGGACGAGCCTGGACATGGAGGGAGGTGACATAACAGGCAGTAAAGAAGGACAGAGGAGGGTTCGAAAGTTAAAAGTGCAAAAGTATGTTGGATAGAAGAAGCACAAAGGCAACGTAATAAAAAAAAAAAGTCTCAGCATGGGAATGATTTTATTTTACTTTCTAACACTGCTTTCTCATCCTTTTGAGAAACACTATTCGTTGGAATGATGAACTGGCTGGTTTGGGCAAGTTGGGTAATCATCCATGCATCCAAAGGTGTGATAGTGGTGTTTGATAAGTGTACTGATCTATATCCTGTCAGCAGCATTTGAGATGTGCAAGTGCTGATCCTGAAGGTTATCTGCTAATCCAATTCACTGAATCATATTGAGCCTTTAAATCAAAAAATCTTTCGACAAAAAGTGAAAATAAATGATATGAGATTATTATTTTGTGTGTGTCTGGAAACATCCTCTTTTGCATCAAAACTATTCATTAAAAAATGTTATCCCTAAGGATTTTTTTGGGGCGTGGGAATGCTACCAGTGAACATCAATCAAATATCCAAGCTTCATATATACATTAAAGAAAATGTACTGGAGATAGATGTTAAATGTTTTGTGTACTTTGGCTTAAAGACAGACACCAGAATGCAATTACACATGTGCTATATAGTGCGACCATCAGGGCTCAGAATGGCCTCCCATCTTAATAAAACTCCAAACAGCCCTCTCACAATATGCAGTTGGAAATGTTGTTTTTAACAACATTTTTTTCATGCCTCATGCACTCAAACACAGGCGATAAAAAAGTCTGGAAAATCGATCCATGCAAAGATACAAAATGCATCTTTTATATCACGGGGGGGTTTCCTCGCAGTAATATGTTGCAAAGTGTTACGCTGCTGAAGGCTCAGTCCTTCTTTATGTTTCTGCCTCAAGACACTAAACTGATTCTCTCTCGCTCTCTGTCTCCATCTTTCTGTGCTCATGTTTAAACCATAAGGGAGACAGCCTCATTACATTTGACTCTCTCACCTGCCACTGCAGAGACAATATGACATGCAAGCACACCACAAACACTCCTGCATACACTCAAACATGCAACTGTGACTACATGCCGAATTGTCCGGCAAAGCATGACATAATATTACAACCGTGTGCAATATTTTCCACCCATGCAAACACGCACATTGCTGCACACCCGGCTTAGACAGAGTATGCCCTGTTTACATGGACTAATGTCTGTTAGCAGGTACTTACTTTGAAGTATCATCCCACCATGCCTGTAGAGCAAGCCAAGATTATGTTGAGGCTGTCACTAAAGGGTATAAACACACACACACACACACACACACACACACACACACAACTGAAGGTGCACACTGAGAGCTTACATCGTACCTGTGTCTCTAAGCAGAGAAAGCACCATCGAGCTGCTTCAGAAGGTGTGCATCACTGCTCTGATTTACATACATGAAGTGCAGCAAATGCTGCCTGATGCTTTCACCTTTGAAAAAAAAAAAAAAAAAAAGACCAAAAAGATTATGGCGGCTGGCGCTTCGCCGAATGAAACGTTCCAGCTAAAATGTAATTTTCACCCCCATTGTTGGCGGGAGAAACCAGGCGGATGACAAAAGATGGGATGGGATATGACGGGAAAGATACAGCAGAGGGAAAATCCAAGTCTTTGATGCTCCAGAAAACAGAATCTCATCAGAGCAACACGCCAGTTGATGAACTATGATTATGCAAACCTGACATGTGATAGATGTCACAAACAAAAACAAAGGAGAGTCCAAGTTTGCTGTCAACCTGCTCCTCTCCGCTTCCCCTCTGATATTCCTTTATTCAGACTTCAACATGTAATTCTGTGTTTAACACTGTTAATCAATTGACCTCCATTATGGGCTAATCCTTAACTGTGTCTAATTCATTGAGCTGAAAGTGTCATTCGACTTGGCCCTGTTCACTATCTTTTCAATGACACTTACTCAAATGGGACTAATGTGGCCTCAATAGATTCACTTTATTTCCATATACTCAATTTGGCAGAGGAGAAGTATTAATGTGGGGCAAAAAAAAGAGAAAAGGACTTGATTCAACCTTGTTTCCCTCGTCTTTGAAAGAGGCTGCTGGAGATTTGTGTCCGACATGCATATTTAAAAGAGAAGAGAAGTTGAGCACGAGTTTAAAAGAAAAACCTGCAAAGATTGGGTCGCATTTTGTGTTTTGGTGTAAGAAAAGCACAGACAAGGCCCTCTTAAAGTAGTTCAAACAAGGAAAAATATTATCAAAAATATTGATTTCCTTTGCTCAGGTCTGGAGTGTTAGTGTCTTTATGAATTTCTGCCAGCGTTTTTCATGGCAGCAGTGTTTTGCTGGTTGAATCTGAGCCCCGTTCAATGGTAATGCAATCATTCAAGTTTTACTCCATTTTCTGTCTCTTCCAGCTGAAATACCCGAGTGTACAGCTCAGATGGCAGAGCATGCATGTAAGGATAGTTAGAGACACACACACACACACACACGTGCACTCACACCCACACACACACACACGCACACACACAAGCATGCATTCATATACTGCAGCAAAGCCCACCTTTGTCTCACTATCAATCCTTCCTTTCCTGGACTGTCTTATTGCAACATGTTTCTTATCCTGTCAGCCTTTGCTCCAGAGGGAGAGGAGGTGTTTGTAAAGGACACATAGAAAGAGGAGAGATGAAAAGAGAGGGGGGAACAGAGAAGAAGAAACAGAGGTGGAACGAGAGGCAATGAGAGACAAAAGAAAAAGAGAGGGAGGTGAGAAAGAGGCAAAGATGCAGGGGGGGGGGGGGGGGGGTGAACAAGGGAAGTGAAAGGACAGAGAAAGCAGGGAGATAAAGGAGGACGAGTGATAGGTAGTTATGCTGCTGATATCCTGGTGTCATTATCATCAGAGCCAGGAGAAAACAGCTATATGAATCCTGAGACGTTATCTGATTTTAGGGTTTCTCTAGAGTCTAATAAATGTACATTTGCACCATGTCACTGAACACACCATGATACCTTTACTTGTCTTCACCCTTTCTGAAAATCACACAGTGACATAATTAAACACCAATGGCTGTCAAACAATAGGCAGATGGAGCAGAATTTCGCCTGCAGAACGGGCCCGAGGATGATTGGCGCTTTTGAAATTATCATGCTATCATTAGCGTGTTAGCTTGAAGTCATTAAGATGGCATGTTAGCTGTGTAAACAGTTCACCATAGTGTGTAGTGCGGTTTCTCAAGGGGATATTATCTGCAATTTGCCTTCGTATTGCATATCTCTTCATCTCAATGAGGTACTGGAGGTTCATTGGTTGCAGTGAATCAGGACTGGAGAAGCATTTATTCTGAAACATATCTTTGGTTGTTGGCAAGAGCAAAATTCCGGCTCAAATGAACCTCAGCTATGTAATTGTAAGGGATTTTTTTTTCTTGTTGTTGTTACTGAGAAGCATTTTTGCACAATTATTCTCATTTCCACTGTCAAACGTGTAAGTCATTGGAAGGGGCAGACTGCGCGATGGTTATCATGGCTCAGAAATGCATTCAAAAATGACTACGCTGAGGCTGTCAAAGACAATTGCATTTCTGTGCAACACATGAGGGCGAGTCGTGAGCGCTCAGACACACAGTTCGCGCCGATGCAAATGCGCTCAGGCAAACGTGCACACACATTTAAGCGCACAGACACGTGGAAAGAAGGTGTTCACACAGATAGCTGAGTCGATGTTCTTAATCCGAAGCAGACCCCCATCTGTCTCCCATTATAAAGACTCTGCCTTAGCCCCAAGAATGTCTACATTTCATAAATATTATCTGGGCCTGGCAAAGGCAGCCGGACAAAAGCCAGAGCGCAGAGCATTTCCCAGGCTGCATCACAGCATAATTAGCAATCATAACATCATCCCTACATGCCATACTGCCTTATTTTCTGGAAGCCACTTAATTGCCTTGAGGCACAAAAGAGAAAGAAAGAAATACATGCTTCCTTACCCTAGAAAACATAATTAGACAGAAATAATAACAGCTTGAAAGTGGGTCAAGTAATCCTCGATAAACAATAAAAAAATTTTTTTACTTCGCCGGACATGAGGGCAAGTTCCCTTCTCCCTGTTGTTACGTTCATGCACTCTGCCAAAGGTAAGAAAAACCTCGGAGCGAAATAAATGAGGTCCTTTGGTGAACAATGTCCCACTCGATATAAATGTTGACCTCAAAAACTAGAGACGATATGAGGAGAAAAGCATTTAGTGTGTGTCTTTCTTTTCTATGCTTGAGACATCCCATAATATCAGCAGAAGAGCGGCACACTGCAGATGTTATACAGCATATGATAGCAGTCATAAAATAGATGTAAGCTCATTACTGACACAAGTTTTAAAACGGGGGGGGGGGTTCCGTGGGAAAGAAAGTAAAAGTTAGGCACTTTTTGAAACTTTCCATCTTTCTTAAAGAGTTTACCCCCTCCCCGCCATCACCACTAACACCTGCAGCGCCCCCCCACCACCTTCTCTCTGTCTCCTTTACTCATTCTCTCTCTTCACTCTCTTTGAGTTAAGGAGGGTAAGGTAATCGTAATGAAATGACCCCGCGAGGCACGATGGCAGCCCCCGCCTGATAAGTTATTCCTGACTGGCTTTTAAGCTGCTGTCAAGCAATTTCCCTTGAAACCTCGCTTTGTTTTTTAGGGAAGGTGCGTGTGGAGTTGTGGTGGCGGTGGTGTTGGTGGTGTGCGTGCATGTGGGGCGGTGGTAAGGGAGGAGGGAAGGTGGGGGTGCTTTGACATCCCTGATTCTTTCCCATGAGGGGTACAGATGACAACCTGAAGGTATAGGTGTGTGTGTGTGTGTGTGCGTGAGTATGCGTGGGTGTGTATATGTGTGGGTGCAGCAGGAGACGTCTCACAGATGACAATCCTGCTAATTGAAATGACAGATTATTCTAATGTGCAGAAAGTCATTAAAAACCCAGCTGCCGTTTTTCTTCCTTTTTTTCCTCTTTCCCCTTGCTGAGAATATTTCTGCCTCTGAGTCAGAGCTGCAGAATCTGCACTTAAAGGAGATGTTAGCTTTCCTTCCTTCAAGCTCATGATTATTATCGGGACACCTGCCACATAGTTAACATCCAGGAGATACTTTTCAAACTTTCACTCACATGAACGCGGCTGCTAGCTGATAAAGCTGCCGTGGTTGGCCAGTGGAACTTTGGTTTTCTATTCTAATCGGAGAATGACTTATGAGAATGAGCATAGGGCGTTATCAATGGCAGCAGGATCAATCGGGATTGTTTCACACATGTGCCCAGCCTGCCCTGTGTTATCTCAGTGAATGGAACACGCATGCTGTACAATGCACTTTTATCATTTCTCTACATGTGACCGCAATGAAGAAAGTCAAACTAAAACAATTTGGACATAAGTGACATTTAACATGTCTGCCAGAACCTCGGAAGTCCCGGTCAAGTATCACATGTCTATTTTTGTTCATTGTCCCTACAGTAATGAACATTTCTCTTTCCAGACTATCCAACACAAAGTAGCTCTGAATGCGGGAAGCAAAAATAAAAACACGTCTGCCAGATTGTTAGGAGAGAAATCACGCGATGCACGGCTTGATCCCAATCCACAGTTGTCTTTCTTGGTTACTGGTGATAAGTTTTGGCCATACTCTCCACCGGGGACCTATTGTTCATTTCTGAGTCAAACCTCTTGTCAGTGCATTGAGGTTTGACACCGTGTAGAGCTTGAAGATCATCACACGAGGTGAGGTAGACAGGCATGGTAAATTTCTCTGCATGCACACACTTCTCACCATACACCCCCCCACACACACACACACACTTAAGCAAGCAGCCTGCATTGATATAGCATCATGATATCCTAAAACATTTGGTTAGCTGATATGGAATTTCTCCTCATCTGCCATGCAACAGATCCAGACAGCTGAAACACCGACCGGGGACACATTTTTCCATTTCTCTCTTCTACCTCCTCTGTCGCCTCTTCTCCTCTCTGCCTACTCCTCCTCCGTTGACATTCAGTACAGGTAAATATTTAACAGTATGCTATTGAGTGCCGTGTGCAGTGTGGCACAGGCCGGGCTGTGGTAGAGATATGTATATAGACAAGACTGTTTTATTAAGAGTCGCTGCAGACATATTAAGGTAAAGTATGCCTGACACCTAGGGAGGAAATTGCCAGTATATGACACTATTCCTCAATACTGTGGCAGCTTGCCTCAGTGCAATTTTGCACAAGGCGAGTGACAGAGGATGACATGCAGAGAGGGAGGGAGAGAGATGAAATAGTGAGGGTGGTTCGAGACCGGAGGGGTGTGTCTTCCAGTGAACGCATGATGTGTGCGTGTGTGATATAGGTGGCATGGTGGGGTGACATGCAGAGTTTGTAATTGCCTTACCCCCATGTGAAGGATTGGCCCAGAGGTAGCGCTGTTTACCTGTGGCCTGCTGTGTTTGTGGGTGTGAAGGTGGGAGAGGGGCGGCACGGGGTTATTAAGTTGTAAGCGGATATGTATAAGGTGTAGGCAGACACACACACACAAACAAACACACAGGAGCAGGAAACTCATGAGGACCTATAGCTGAGGACACCAGTCCTTTTCTTTTCAACATTCCTATACTCTTTATAGAAATATTGACCGTACTATACAATAGAATGCAATAATACCCATGCAAAATATGTCAGAGAATCAACTATAAAACTCTGCAGGTTTCAATAATCAGAAACTTTCTGTTTAAGGATTTAACAGCTTCCCTTCATTGCATTTTTTTATTTGCTGGTGTGGTACTCCATGATGCCCAAGCATGCATGACACAGTCAGTTTCATCAGTTTAAAGACTGCATAGTGATCAAGCTTTTTGTGTGATCGTGTGTCATTCCACTAATTTTAGCAGAAGGAAAATCTGTCACCACACATCATAAGTACTGGCCTCAGAAATGCATGGCGCTCTATGATTGTTCATGAAAGCTCACTGACTCAGGAGCAAATCATTCCCAAAGTGGAGCATTTTTAACTCAGAGAGTCTTTTCAAATTGGCTGATTATGCTAAAACATATTTTTAGTAAACACAACATACGAACAATCAACGTGCACCCACACACAGAACTTCCTGCTAACATAATGCAGTTCAACTTTAGACATCTAGAGGGTGCTGTTGCCTATAGTCTCAGCCACAGTTGAACTGCACTGCCTGTTCTGTCTGCTGGCCTGCATTTCCCCTTTTAAAATACACCAATTCTCCCAATTACATTCTAATTAAAAAGAACATCCTAATTAACCCAGCGAATGTATTCCGTAATGCTGTAATATTAACATGATCATCCCTGAGCTTGTAAATGATTGGTGATAAAAGCAACAGCAGAAATTAATGCCACTTACTAATTAAAATGGGGGAGATAAACATAGGGTTATAAAAAATGGGGTGAATTGGGAGCGACTTTATAATTTTAAGTAGTTATTATTACCGTGTCAAATATAAATTTGAGTCATCACATTTTCTTTGAAGAGTCAAAGCTGTGATTAGGAGGAGCGGAGCGTCGCACAGCATGCTTTGCTCCCTGCCAACTCCCCAAAGAGATTCAAGTGCTGCACTATATCTTAAACATGCAGAACAAGAGCTGAGCTGAAAGTGATACACCAGATCAAATTGCTATCATAAATTCTTCATAATTCAATAAAAACACACCACAGACTTTGTGTAACTAATACATTCCCACTGTCTTTCTTTTAGCATTCAGAGACACGCCGTTGTGCGGCAGAATGGTAGCACTTGACTGCTCCGGACTTGCTATTTCTAAATTGAACCAAAGGACAAAGAGGTGAAGTGAAGATGAGGTGGAAGAAACACAATGAGAGAACAAAAGCACACAATAATAGTAGCGCACTTCTGTGGCTGATCATCACCACCTATTCCCACTTGGCAATATATCTGTCAAAGCCCTCATCACCATCACAAGGCAGAGTCTTCCACTGATAATGACCCATTTAAAGCAAATAGCTCTGATCATCAGCATAGAAACATTACCATAGATATATAGCCAAGCATGCAACTATACCGGGGTGTCATTTGCATATTGAATGTTTATGATATGTTTATGTGTGTCGGGGGGGGGGGGGATGCATGTAACCCTAAGAATCCAAAAAAGCCGTTATTAAATAAGATTGTATAGGTGGAGCTTTTTGACTTGGTGTCAACCTACCTGACAAAAAGAGTTCAAGACAAGAAACACAAAACAATGCATATTGAAATACTTAAATGATAAAATCTAAGCAGGTAGAAATAATTATATTTTTTTGTGAAGTTCACATTCAAAGTTCACATTCAAGTTGATGGAATTCTAATATCCCGCAGAATTAAGTAAATATCTGTTATTTTTCTACAACCTCTTTTTGCATTTGTGCATTTAAGGGATTCCACTTTCTTTTCCAGACACCCATCGTTATGTGGACATTTCAGCAAATTAAGACAGATCTGTGCCATTTTTATGCTAGCATTTCATTCTGATGGGTTTTCTTTCCAACGTGGTGTTTTTCAAACGAAGGTCTGCTGCTGAGTCTGTTTTAATAGATCTACAGTATATAGTGTAAATCATTCAATGTTAGGCTACACTAACACCGATTTAAGTCATAAAATTACTCACCATATGTAGATATAAATGAATGCAAGTGTTTGCATTAGCATAATATCATGCATATTGCATGCTGAAGTATTGCATCTTTTAGGGCCGGTCACATTCAATTGAGGGACAGCATAAAATGGAGATTTGTTTTGATAAATTATTCTGCTCGAGCACCACCAGAGAGCTGTTTCAGATGTGTAATAGCCAAATGTAATGTCCAGGAATTAGCTGGAAAATGATGTGTGGAGTGTGCATATTTCCTACCCTTCATTAGAAATGTAATGCATTATGCCAATGTTGCACTTCAATGATTACTATTTAATAAAGCTGCATGGTTAAAAAAATGCAGACTTTAAAGATGTGTTTTATGCTGATATTTATATGTGATGTACATTTCAGCAGCATGGACTCACACACGAAGGCAGAGTGTGCCAGGGCCTGAGGCTCTCTTTCCACTGTAGTGATGTCCTCCTATTTCCATCAGGTTGCCAGTCACGATCTCAAGGACTCATTTGGAGAGTGTTTTAATGATCCAAAGTCCAAGAGTGACAATAAAAACATGGTAAAATAAAAAATACCCTGTTCAATAAAACCCACATGTTTACTGCGACTTTAGAAACACGTGCAGTCAAAGGGAAAGTCGTAACTGTCAGCCCTGCAGTTTTAACCACGTGAAGCATATACTCTCCAATATGTGATGAATAATAAATGCATGGGTATATTTGATTCCATCCAACACTCGTGAGCTATCACGACCCTGCAGTGTTTAAACCCAGATAACTGATGTTCATCTGTCTTTAATTACAGTTACTGAAGGTGTAATTGCAAACACTGCACAAGAGGCTGCAGGCGGTTGGAAAAGATTTTCTTTCTCACACACACTCTCATAATACGCGGTGCAGCGGCGTACATATATGTAACACCACATGAATCAAGCGCTAACATGGACCTGTCCTATTTTATACTTCAGTTCAGTATCTCCTCCCGGACCAAGTTGATTATAAAGCTCACTTGATTTTATAGCTCACAGATGCAAGTCCCAGGTAGCTTTATTATTAATGTAAAAAACTAAAAAGATCAGACTACAAGTTTGCATTGCCCCGCATTCTCTCTTCATTACTCTGTCTCCTGCAACCAATCAGTCTGTATGGTCTCTTTGAGGTTGGGATAATGAAGATTTAGTGTGCATTATGCAGATCGGGACATATTTTCTTTCAAAACAGCCAATATAAACTTCGTTAAACTCATTCCGTTTCAGGACACACTCAGAAAATTAATGTAATAAAAACACATGCACATCCTTATAAAGGTTAATGAATATAAATATAAACATTGGGGCATCAGCATCATTTCATATATATTGTAAATGGGGTTCAGGTGCTTTGTCTGGTCTACGCTGGCAGCAGCGAGGGCTGGAAAGGAGGTAGTTAAGGCCTGGTGCTCTGCCAAGCCAAACTCCTGAAGCATGCAGAGGGCTAATACTCTTCCTCTGATGTGTGGCACTGAAAAACCACAGGACCGCATGCAGGGTCCACTAAAACTCCATCACTCACTCACACCCCAGCAGAGATGGAGCAAGAGCCTGGCTCACTGAGGGGGGAGGCAGGGGAGAGTGAGATAGAGGTGAGGAGAAAGAGAGAGGAAGTGGGTGATGGGGGGGGGGGGGCACAGTCACCATTGCAACCGCATGAATGAGGAATGGCTGCATATGAGGAGAAAACGGCGGAAAAATAGAGTGACTGTAAAGTCAAGGTGTCTTCATGCATATTCCATTCATCTTTTTCTCCTCTAAAACGTCTCATTCCTCAGCGGGTGTGGGTAAATCAGATACCCTATATCAGATCACTGAAGCCAATGAGATACTCTGGAGTAGATCAAAGGTGTGGCTGCGGTTTAGATACGTCTCGCCACCATCTCGACGCAGTTCATCTGTCTTAAATGGCTGCTCATTTCTCTTGTCAGATAGGCTATATATAGCTGTGATTAAGATGTCTGTGGCAACTCTGTTAGTCTTTCGTCATTAGGAGACGATCAAGGCCTCAACTGGCATTGTAAAGGTATTTGTTTAAAATTAGCAGATGCTTAAGTGTTCTTCTTACGAGTGCATGTACTTGACACTGTAATATAGCGGCAGCATGACAACACTGGTGCACAAATTCACTTTGTAAATGCAACACACTGTCTGACTTAGGTACCCATAGTAATTCCACAGTTTTCACCTCTAACAAAAGCGCAGCCAAGAAAAGTAAAAGTTCTGACACTTCTGAGGAGCGCTGCAAAGCATGTGTTTCTAATGCGTGTAAAAAAAAAAAAGAAGGGTTTGTTAACGTGTGCTTGAAATTACAGCTAAAGTCACAAATGATCCCGTCTAAATCGTGACCTTAAATTAAAACTGACTTCAATCAGTCATTGCTCGGGCAAAAGCGTGCCTTTTTAAAAGATCAGCACATTCATCGCACAATATCACTTTACAGGAAATGACTGTGTGACAATGGTGAATGTGAATTTCTTCCTCGCCTATCTGCGGCTTTTATTTGTTCTGGCTTGTATTAAGTGAGGATTTAACAGACAGTACAGATTTCACCCACTTTACATTTTGAAGACTTTAGTGAGTGAGAAAGAGCATTTCGAGTCATGTGATTAATTTGCACCAATTGCGTGTAACTAAGTTAAAATAAGTGTATTTTTTTTAAGGAACCACTTTCAGACAGATCTATTCCTCTGTTCAAATAAGGCACCAGAGAAAACGAGCATCTATAGTTCTAAGATGGAAATCCAAATGCAAGCAAAAAGTCTGGTTAAAGATAGTTAGAAAATATAATGGCAATGGCCTGTTGGAGACTTTACAGCACATGTCATACCCACTTCTCTTCTCTCCCTTCCTTTCCTGCGCTTGTACTGTTTGATGTTTTTCCAAGAAACAAGTGCCGCTGAACTGAGTTTAAAGTGAAACAGCTCGAAAATGCGGAAATGCTAAATAGTCTAGCTCAAAAATGAATTTCATGGATAACATAAGCGACCCCATTAAGCATCCATGATCAGGAATCAACAACAACAACAAAAAAAGTGCAATAGATTATTTTAAGTTGATTTCTTTAGTCACCTTCTGTTAGAAAACCTATAGCAACTAGCAGAATCCCATTGTGCTTCTGTAATGTCTGAACGCCCCCTTCCCCTCTTTAATGGGGCACAAACATACTGAGAACATACTCAATCGACGCATCAAGGTTTTTTTGGGGGTTTTTTGCCTCTCCTACATGATGTCACTGGCAAACACTCAATGTGGGGAACACACGGCCAAACAGTGAAACAATTTGTTTAATCATAAAGTGCATTTACATAAGGCAACGGCTGCATAAATGAATGCATAATTGAACAGGTTAATGCATAATGTAGTGCTCCCCCCGGGACAATAAATAAAGTGCCTTTTGAAAACGTGTGAGACAGAAAAAAAGATAGAGAGTGAGAGAGAAACAACACTAACTGCCAGGCGTCAGACAAGACATGAAACACGCTCAACGAGACAATGCCAAGGCCAACAGGGTACAGAGCAGGAGAGGGGAAGACAGAAAGGAATACGGCAGGAAATAAAGAATAAAAATGGAAGCCTTGCTAAGAGGATTTCAGGATATGCTTCGTTTCTTTCCATAATCTGTCTATTAGCACCAAAGTATTTCTGGCTCTCATAACCGTGGCAGGGACACTATTAGTGACAAACTCACACACCAATACAACTTCACGCTGCCTCCTGGGAATTCATCCCTCCCTGCCCGTTTGTCCCGTCTTTGCAGCAGAACTCGCTTCCTTATTCTTCATCCTCTAACACCCTCCGTCTCATTCCACCAGCCCAACATGACTTACTTTGTTGAGACCCACTTGGCTCGTCAAGCAATGGCACGTTGCATTATATTCAAAATGAACTCTTCAAGGTCAGAGTATGGGATGCCACCAACTGATCAAAGCGTGCCCCTGGTTCAGCGCAGCAGTTTCAGTAGTGATGGGGAAGAAACCATAGAAATATTAAGGCCAAACAAGCCATGGACCTTCGTGTGATACTGAATGAGTCACTTTAAGAAAAACCTTGTAAAAGAAAAAAAAAAGTAATGCTATAGACTCTACTTAAGGATGCGAATCATCCCAGCCTCAATGTATCGTCTACTATGATAAAGTTGGTCAGAAGACGAAGAAAAAATCCATTATCAGATGCCCATTTTCATTTCCAATGTAACACCTATATCACGAAAACTGGCCATCTGATCTACTTGGAGTGAGTCGCTGTAGACTGGCGGAAGTATACGTCTTCACTTTGGGGAAATTCGGTTATGTGACACGCTCAATATGAATACATTTAGCATTAACAGGCAAGTAGCGCTCTGGGTTATACTTGTGTGCACGAATAATGATTTGTTAGGTTTAGAAATAGTCATTATGAAGTAAGGTACATGAAAACTAGCCGGTACTGTGTTTTGTCTTTGTTGCTGCAACTACTAAAGGACAATGCCCGGCAATAAACCAGGTGCATTTCCTAGAAAGACTACCTGTGCTGTTCTGGTTTGGGCATATTTCAATCAAAATTCATTTGAAATCAATGTAATCTCAACAGATTAGAGACATTTTCACCTTCACTCTGTGGGACAGATTACTAGTGATAATTAAAAATCTTTCATGACCGTCACCCGTTTCCACTCCCGGCAACCGACCCGAAACACTTCAGCAACCGAAAAAAAAAAGCCAGAACAAAACAGAGACCTGTCAATTTAACTTTTCATCGCTGTTGTCCAACAATGCAAACATTACACGTCTGCACATGGCTGTCAGGTGAGATTGCAGCATTTACTCTGTGATGTGTCACACCTGATTATGGACACGTTTCCTTCCCTCTCCCTTGTGCATCACAAATACGTGTGATGCACGCACGAGCGTGAGCATGCGACGAGAGCAGACATCAGCGGAGGTTTGACGGTTGATGACAGCGCGGCGACCTCCAGTGACGCCCTCCATTTTGTCAACGGCGACTTGTGCCGATTACTCCCAGCGCCATCTTCGTCTCTTGTGTGCTAATGAAAAAGAGAGCGGGCGTAATGACGAGAGTGACAGATGCATCAAGAAGGAAGAAGGGAAAAAAAACAACAAGAGGAAAATAAAAGGCATAGGAATCGGCGTGTGACAGAATATTTGAGAAAAAAAAACAAAAGCATGGCTACGTGTTCCAGTGAGTGCAACAGGAAGTAAAAAATAAGAGCAAGAGAGAGGGTACGTCTGTGGGCTTGCACAGCGTGAGAGAGAGAGATGAATACAGCAGGTAGAACGTAGAAGAGAAAGAGACTAATGAAGGTTATCAGCAGCCATATGGGGGCTCCCTTGGATAGAGGTTTAGGTAGTGAGGTATGGGGGGGAACGGCGAGTATGGCGAATATGATTATAGGTGTGTGACGGTAATGAATTCAGGTGTGGAACAGAAAAGGGATACAGGGAGTATTGAATTTCAAAGAGCGACGCCGACCCGTCGCTGCGGCACCGCTGGTCACTCTAAACGTGCATGTGTCTTTGCCGTGCCCACACACAGGTGCGTGTTTGTGTGCCTTTGTGCCGAGGCAGCGAGTAAGAGATGCGGTCCAGCCTGTGATTTATGTGAAAACTAACAGAGCTGTCCCAAGATGTCATTAGCTAAAAGGCAAATTTCATTATTTCACTAATATGGAACATGATGACTCGTTTTGATGTCTCTCTCCCTTTCTCTCTCCCTTTCTCTCTTTCCTCCTTTTCCCCTCCCATTCTGACCATATCCACGCCTCCCACCTTCTTTTTTGTCTATTTACCCCTCCTCCCTCTATCCCCCCCCATTCACAGGATCTCTTTATTCAGAGCAGCTTTTCCTTTCAAGGTTAAAGAAAATGGCCATGTGTGTGTGTGGGGGGGGGGATTTTCATTCGTGGTCGTGCTGAAGGAGGTGATGGTGATCACCTTCAGCCTAAAATCGCTCACACATACACACAGCTTGCAGTCGTCCCTGCGTCCTCTCCATCCCGGTCTTTGATGTGTGTTTGAGTCGATGGCTAATCAGGTAGCATCAGGCCTAGTCCTCATTTCCCCTTCACACCGGCCCCATTAGGGAGCAGGCTTTCTGGAGGAGGCCGATAAGGACAATATGCTCCTCTTTGGCGCTCTCTCTCCTCCACATATACCCCAAATATCCTACTATTTTCTCATTCTTACTTCCTCTCATTCTGCTCTTCCCAATTCCTCCCCGTTGAATCTCCAGTGTCTCCCCCGTCTCCCATTCTGTCTGTCTCAGCCCCCCCCCTTCACTTTTATTTCATTCATACCACCTTTTCTTAAATGCCCCATTTCTTTCCTCCTCATCTTAACTCTCCTCTTTTCCCATCTTAACCTCTTTACTCTCTAAATCATACCCTGAACCTCCTTCCCCCTCAATGCTTTGCCGGCCTCCTCCTGCATTCATTTCTCACTCTACCTTTTCCCCTTCATTTCCAAACGTATTCCCTAAATCCCAAGTGAAGTTCTCTCCCCCCCCCCCCCCCCCCCCATGCATCCCTCTTTTACTACATCTTATCATCTCTCCCTGTGGTCCTCAACTGTATTTCGTTCCCTTAAATTGTGTCGCTATCTCTTTATCCCTCCTTTCCAACAGTCTTAAACGGTACCACTGTTTCTCCATTTTCATTTACTTCTTCCTTTCCTCCTTGAGGGAACACAACAACTTTTTGGAGAAATCATCCTCACGTTTAACTTACCCAAGCAGATATACAGTAAAATCCGTCATATGTTCCATGTGCGATTGTTAAAATCTCATATTTACCATATCTTCTACACAGTAAAGGTTACTACGGAGTGTATCATTTAATAAAAATAGATGTAATATTTATGATTTATTGTTAAACGGGAACGCTTGCTGGCTTTTAGAGTATCCAACTGTAAGTCATGAATTGTTGATCATCTTTAACTTTCACTTATGCACTCTGGAAATGGAAAGTTTTTTTCTTCTTTCCTTTCACATTGATTGCATGGCAATGCATTTCTGTCCCTCTGCATTCATGAATTACATGCATAATTTTAATAAAAGCAAAGAGAGTGACGAAGAAGAAAACTGCATAGTTTTCCACTCACACTACATAGGAAATTCTGAAAGATAAAATTGCATGTTTAATGTATTTATTTTTGGGCTTTGTTT
Source organism: Brachionichthys hirsutus (assembly GCF_040956055.1). Taxonomy (NCBI): domain Eukaryota; kingdom Metazoa; phylum Chordata; class Actinopteri; order Lophiiformes; family Brachionichthyidae; genus Brachionichthys; species Brachionichthys hirsutus. The sequence goes on along the minus strand of NC_090910.1, from coordinate 6,630,266 downwards.
GCCTCACTAATAAACATGATTTCTACTTACATTATGGCCAATAAGCAGTGCATCTAAAAGTTTAACATCTCATTGATGGAAGCAGCAACTGCTGTTCCTATCTCATGTCTTTTAAATGCATTTCATGCTACTATAATTTAAGTAGTTCTTTACTGAGATGCCGGATTCATAGTCCTCCTTTCTGATAATGCCATTAGCCTCTAAAGCACAGAAGAAAGGAACCTATGGATGTGCCTAGTTAAGTTATCTTTCATCTGACTGACTAAAACATTGATATGGGATCACGCTGTAATTCACAGCAGTGAGACTCCCTTCTTCTGGATGCAACCCTGAACCTAACCTCCATACACATTGTCAAATGTTGCCATCTTCAAAATCTTCTTTTTTTGTCTATCAATTCAAGTCTTTATGGGTATTGTTTGCCTCATTTTTAATAGTTAACTCCATTCCGGGTTTACTTTTGCTTTTCTTTCCCGTCATGAATTTCCCACTGTCTTCACCCACCTCCACTTAATGCAACAAAATGCCAAAAAGATAAAATACGCAGTATATGCACTGTTGGTTGACAGACACAGCAATGGATATTGCAACTCTTAAAAAAAAAAGTAACTCAGTAACTCAATAATTAGATACAGAATAAAATAAGTGTGCTGACAATTACGAAGACAGATCCGATCAGTCAGCGAGCTAAAGCTCCAGACACCTGCTGCGGAAGCGTTGTGCTCCCATTGTGCAGCCAATCAGGGCTGTGCTTGGGCCCACAATGCACACGCAGCCTATTATACAATAAAAACCCACGACAATGACTCCAGAGTAACTCTCAAAATGGGCCAAAACCAACTGTAAAAGATTTGTATTTCTACCACAATTGTATTTTCTATACAACTCAGCAAAGGTTGCGGGAGTCAAGTAAATAGTATCGTTTATAGAAGCTTTGGGTCCTCTGGGATGTCGGAGCTCGTTGTGGAGCTCCTGTTTGCGCTCTTGGGGTGTTAAGTACAATATACATAAGCATGTATTTAAGCATAGCAAATGATTCCCAATAGGAACTGCAAATTAAACCCATATGCAAAAAATAAATAAATAAAAAAGCACTATACACTAAATTGGAAGTTATTTAAATTACATTATTGCAGCTGCTGAATGCAAATGTTAAATATGTAAAGTTTTCATGTTATAATAACAAACTGACAGTTTACTTCATGCCTGTCTACATAATTATGAGATATACACATTGCAAGTGGATATTACAAGTACATGCTTGTGACATTTTGTTTTGCTCATGTGAACGTGATAGCAAGACATTGCGACATTTTTAAATTAAAGAGAGACTTAATGATATTAACTGTGAACTGGGAAAGCCTTTTTTCAGCATTTATATTTTGTCAGGTACAAAACAAAATCTTATAAGAATCTAAATCCTAAAATTAAAAAATTAACAGTTTTCTGTTTGATTTTAGTTCAGACAAATAGTATAATTCAGATTTAGATTACTGTTCAAAATAAATAAAGCATTTTAAGTTTACAGAATGAATCCACAGTTTGTTTAGGTTGATTAACATATGAAGGTAGAACAAATGCTGCCGGACGACCTTTCATTGCTGTTGATCCACTTCTCCACAATCAGACAGAAATACTGTCTTAGCATTTCAGGAAAAACAAATAAAATCGGATTGAAAACAAATATTTTGTGTTCATTTCAATAACTTTAGTGAGTTTATACCAGACCTTAACTGCTAATACTGTGCCTAGCAAATAATGGAGATGTCATATAACAAATGGCGTAAAATTACTTTCGCTGATGTGTTTATTATCATTGCAAATTGTCTTTGCGAATTACCCTGCTAGAAACTATCTCCATCTGATTTTCCAATTTCGTTAAAACAAACACAAAGAATAATTTCAGACAATATCTTTTTTTTTTGCAGAGCGGCTTATGACATGGGCTATGAACTCGGGATTTTTGTGCCATTATTAGCATGGGCAGCCACACAGCGACCTACAGGGAAACTCATACTGCAGCCGACAACCAACACACACAGGCGCACACACACCATAGGCACGAGCACCCCAATCATTTGTATCTTGATATCGGGATCAAATAATGCCTCGTAAACACCGTAATGAGTGTTGTAATGATCAACAACTTCTCTGTCTCAATCTCGCCGTCTTGCTGGCGGTTGAGGTCCCCCACCGTTCACAAACCGCGCGACGTATAATTTGAAGCAAAATGAAAATGCAGTCTTGCAATATTTTGCTGGTTTACCACATATTTCCAAGGGACCACACACACACCAGTGAAATACCACCCACTCTCATTTGATGAAATTAGGTTAGGAAGGAGCCTGTGTTGCTGCTTTCTGGCTTTCTTTGTAAGAGAAGAGCTCACGGTGTGGAAATTAAGAGCCTGTATGTGCTCGTGAGTGCCAATGTGTGCATTTGTGCTTGTGTGTGTGTGTGTGTGTGTGTGTGTGTGTGAGAGAGGCTGACTAATCCCTCCACAGAGTTGAAACGAGTTAAAAACGCATCAAAGGGAAGCTTAACCTCTGAAACCTCACCGGGTTTTCAAGAACAACAAATGATCATTCTCCTCATTGTTTCCAGGGGGACTCTTTTCACTGCTCAGCGGCTGACTTTTCTCTCCGTCCTCAGAGTTTTCAAAAAGGCTGTGGCTTCATTTTTAATGACTGTACTGTTTGTGCAGGAATGCATGTGTGTTTAGTGAAAGGAGAGAAATGCAGTGTGAGTGTGCAAGTGGGTGCACACGTGCATTTGCACATACAAGAGTACCCCCCCCCCCCCCCCCCCCAGAGTGTGACATTGTAAATGAGGAAAGCCAAGCTAACAAGGACACAGAGTTCAGCTTGAAATCATTAAATGTACGACGACTCACCTGAAGATCAATACGGCAAGAATGTGTCACCATCCAAGCTTCAAAACTCATTTTAAATCCTTTCTAAAAAGGTTTAGCTGCTTTGAAATGTTCTTACCTGTGTCCACGTCACTCTGTGTTTGCAGTCATGTAAACGCCATTCCTAATGATGTCATTTTAAACACAAATCCGTGCTTGTTACACACGTGGATGATGATGAATATATTTATTAGATAGAGTGTTAGAGTACAAGTACAGTCACACAGTAGCATGTATTACAGTACAAATACAGTCAAACATCCTGTCTAAGAGGAGCATTTCAAAAAAGCTCTTGCGGTCTTGTTTCCGTTGAAAGTCCTTAGTACATAAATCATCGACATTTAACAATACAAATAAAAATAAAACCAATATTACAATAGAAAAATAAAAATAATTTTACACCACAGATGCAAACTAAGCAAAATAAGATGTCGATGGCACGTTGATGGATGAAATAAAAACGAGGATAAATTCAAGACAAATGTGAATGCGTGCGTTTTCATTTTTATTCTCGTCATGACAGCACAACGGCATGAATGCACCAGCAGAGAGAGAGAGAGATCAATAAATAGTTGTTGTTATTTTAAAGTATAAAACAAAAAATATAAAGCATCTATGATAGTAACGAACATTGATCACACACAAGCACACGCTCCCCACGGGTATTTTCGGAGAGACAGAAGCGCATACATTATACATAATGTACTCAGACATGAAGACACATGTCTGCGTTCACCGCAGTGGACGGGGGACACATGGCACCCAGCTGCGGCGTGATCAGCGTTACAGCCATTCACATCAGTATCTGAAGTTTGTCTGTGGATGCTGATGATTCGTCTCATTTAGCAAAGGCTTTTCCAGTGGGAGACACATTCATCAATACTCAAGTATCTCTGCTTAAGCTCTGCCTAGATGGGCTAAGTGCTTCAGTTTTGTTACGAAAGGGTTGAAATGCTTATGTTATATTAGCCAACATGTTGAATATGTTTATGGAATTATTGTCTCCATGAAATAGGAGTTCATTTTGACAGTTTGATGAATTGAATTCCATCATTTGCTGGTTCTGGAGGGCACCTCAGGCAAAGAGCACCCTGAGACTTGACTTTGACCTGCAGGACATTAACCTCATTCTGAGCAGGCTCCCCGGTGAGGAGATGGAGGTCGAAGAGTCATGACGGATCAGTGTCTTCAGGGGGCTTCATTTGGTCACATCCCTGCTTCTCGCCCCTGATGAAGCGTCTTTCAGACAGGCGGAGGCAGTCGGCCTAATCCTGAGAGCTTTGACCAAAACCCGAGACTCACCTGGTCTTACTAATATGCCACTGCTCAGCTTGGCGTGGGCGAGAATCCCCTCGATGTCGCTCGACGTTGCTGTGCCTAGGACCAGGGGGTGAGGGAGGCGGAAGGATGAGGGGAGGTGGATGGAGGAGTGCTGCTGGGAGGTGGGAGGAGGAAGCAGTCGCATGGACCTCTCCTCCTCTAGCTGCCTACGCAACCACTTATTCTCCCCGCTGAGGGCGTTCAACTGCAGAGAGAGAAAGAAGACAAGAAAGCTTTTGTTTTGTACAGGAAACCGTGCAAGGACGTTAAACATCACACTCATTTAGTTAAATCAATCTACCGGTAATTAAACAATTATTTAAAGTTACCAATAAACACCGACCAACAATTTAGCAAGCTACTGAGCTGGTGATGTAGTTTAATTCCTCTTTGACAGCTGCTCTCATGCCCGTTGATACAGAAATGAAAATGGGAAAAGTGTGATGGGATTTCTTTAGAGGATTGAATGCACAGTTTGAAATGGTTGTTAGTGGAAGTCATGCGACGCCGTAAATTTCTACATGAAAACAACCAATTTGAGCGATCATTAGAGGTCGATTTAACAGAAAATCATCCATGACACAAAACAAATTGCACATCGTCAGAACATGATTGGGCTTCCCAGAAAGTTCAATTACAGAAAGGCTAAATTGAGAGAGTTTTCCTTTTTTTTGGAAAAGGACGTATGGGTAAAAGCAAAGAGGAGTGCGAGTTAAAACATGACTTTAAATGCAAAAAATAATAATAGCATTTTTACATTACAACATTATACATAATTGTATGCAAAATGTGCCAGTCAAAAACTGTAATAAGACAGGGATAAAAGAGTGTAAAATATTTGAACTAATGTATTTTTAGAAAAGAGGAAGAGTAAAATAACAAATTAAAGTCTGGAGAAAGTCACGTAATGACAGGTGCACTTATGCACATCTGTTTTTTTCAGTGTGTCTCTATGAAAGCTGCTTTTAAAGGATGACATGGACATATCTGGCCGTGTGTGTGTGTGTGTGAGAGAGAGAGAAAAACATGAACGGAGATGAGACAGACACATTTCCGGCCGACTCTGCCTACATTACCCTTCTAGATATTGCATGTGCACGCACGCGCACACACACACACACACACACACACACACAATAAATCTAATGTAATACATCTGATGACTGGGAATAGCAAGGTCTTAGGCTTCACCCTCAAAGAGGTAATGACAAGTCAATGTGTCAAAACTATCCTAAGATGGTATTTTCTATCGTCAACAGACATCCTGCAACGACTTAATTTCATGTTCTGCCAAAACCTATAGAATTTCTAGAAGAAAAGCATTGGCGATGACATCATCATTAACAAATTATGTGAGAAGATTGGAATAAAAAAAATCACAGCTTGTCTCCTTGATCTGTACAAAAGGCAGTTGAAATGGTTAGCATACGTTTGAATGAACCCTTTGTACAAGTTGGGACGAAATAAAGATGCGGGCGGGGGGGTTGTTTAGCTGGAACATGAGTGTGTTTGCCCTTTGACCTTTTCTAAAGCTGCCTTTTGATGAAACCTATGAAAATGACTGCGTTTGAAAAACTAAACAGAAACAGCAGATTTCTTCTCGTCCGCTTTGTTCATACTATGCAACACCTCTAAAGCCATGATCCCCTGCGACTGCACGCCACGGAGACCGCGCTGGGACATTTCATCATGCATCCACTTTTCATCTCTGCACGAAAGCACGAAACAACCTGGACATACGCTGGCGCTGAGGCACAATAACAGCGCGCCTAATGCTAATCAAGTCCTGAAAGATTCTCTGCCTTTTTCCGCTGATGCTCATCTTCATCCCGGATGATGGGAAATCACTTAATTCATATCTAATTTTGTGTGACGTTTCAAGAGCTCGCGTGAAATTTGCCTGACAGTTAGATGGAGAGCATTGCGTGCATGTGTTGCGTTGCCCGGGCGAAGGCGCGCCTTGTGACTATGAGTAAATGAGACTGATAGAGACACAGAGCGGATTTATATCCTCATGCATTTCACATAGATAAACCGAGGCATCCTATTTTGCTTCTTACCTGATATCTGTGTGTGTGTGTGTGTGTGTGTGCAGTGGACAGTGAAGGGAATGGCCTGTGTAAGTGAACTGCCTACATCCCATCCTGTCTACCTGTGCTCGTATGTTTGCGTGCGCACAGACTGTCCACAGCGGATCGATCCGGGTAACGATTCCCACTAGAGATTAAGAGGTGCTATTACACACCTGACCTGCTAAACATCAACCCCGTCCGTCTCTTCCTCTGCTCCCCCCCCCCCCCCCCCCCCCCCCACCATCTCACATGTGCAGCTAATGCCATTTTCCTTTTTCCAACAGCAACAACAACAAACAACAATCACATAAAAAATAAATAAATATAAACGAGTAGCGGCTCTCGTCGTTCCCCGTCAATCAGCAGGCCACTACACACTAAAAAAATTGGGGTGAGCCCCCCCCCCCCCCTGGAGTTTTGGAGAACTGAGGGGGCTGACGAGTACTTTTGATTTGTGTGTCCTTTGGTGATTTGTTGACTCTTGTGAAGTTCAAGACAGTAAAAAATGTCAGCTCTTCCTCAGAATATTCCTCTGTGTTTATCCCCCCACGTTGTTTTATCACAGCAGGCCATTTCCCTCCGCTGTCACGGAGAGATCAGCGCGGATGTATTGATATACATCCCTCTCTCAGTTTCATGAAAGGGAAATCATTTACCGGTGGAAAGAAACGTCACTGCTTTTTCCCAGATACGATTTCCCCCCGCCCCACCCGCCGCCGCCTTCCAACACCCCCACCCTGTTGCCGACTTTTCACTTTCATCATAGGAAGAGGAAATGGATGACTGTCTGCACCTGTGTGTAAGTGCGTGTGCGCATTTGAAGTTGGACGCATGAAAGCTTTCTCTTCTGTGTAAGCTCAACAGCAGGTGGGCCGTTGTGTAGGTGTGTGTGTTTGTCGGGTAAAAGGACTGCAAGGACCCAGTGTGTGTGTGTGTGTGTGCGTTCCTCTTACTTGTTGATTTAGAATTCCGATGGCCTCCAGGTTGTGCTGCAGTTTCGTCTGAACGTCCTGCACTTTGCTGAGGTTTCGAGCCACACAGCCGTGCTGCTCCCTGCGCACACACACTTGATGACTTTATAAGAAATCTCCGTCCTGCTCTAGTTTAACAAAGCATAACTGTGAGCTTCTACTGAGGTAACATTTTCCACTTATTTTTGCGTGTGAATTGCACTTGCAAGACAATCCAAGTTGGCCTACATCATCTTCATGCGACCATTTTCATTAGAACTTATTGCTAAACTCAGAGATGGGTGAGCAAATGGGCTCCAGAAATCATTAAATTATATATGAACTAAAAAACAGAAATGAATGCGTTCATGCCAGGGAACGTTAAGAGTACAAAAAGCCATTTAAAATTTGAAATGTTTATTAAAGAAGTTTTGGAAAATAACAAACAAACGTTCAGACGCGGGGCTAACTTAAGGAATGCCTATTAAATTAACGACAGTGGATAATGGCGCTCTGTATACGGGCTGAGGAGCTTGCTGCCCCCGCTTTACGCTCTTTCTGTCACGCCCCAGTGAACCTGTCCAGTTAACATTCGGAAAAAAAACCCTCCTAAATACTTTATTGGAGACTTCTTAGCCCATTAAAGTACCACTGTACTTCCCAAATGTTAATTGTGTTTTGCGAAAGAGCAAGCTGGGATATTCTGTGAGAGCAGGGGACGGTAAGACGGTCCCGTTTTGCTTCAGTTGAGACAAGTCACGCACTCCCAAACTAATGAATGGCATTATTGTTTTATTGTTGGATTGGGTGAGTTGAGACACACCCACACACACAGACACACACACACACACACATTCCTAACCATAACCATTTGAAGCCCTATTCACCATAGCTTAAAATATTTATGGTCCGAGGAGACACTTGAGGGAGATGTTAACATGTGAACTGACATTTGATTCTAAAAGGTTTACGACACTCATTATTGAAACCATTCAGCTCTTATGCATTTGTAACCATCTGTGGCAATCCTCAACCTGGAGGCAATATTGGCAACATAAGCAACAGTTCAGTGCATAAAAGTAGTGCGTCTGTGACTGGGATTCCTCTTTTGGCTTCTCTTGAATCATAGCAAACAGTTAAGACACTGAACAGTTTAAATGATAACAGAAAAAACACGGCGGAGGACTGAATTTGTTCACGTGCGGCTCTAAAGGGATGTGATCCAGTGACTGATTACGCAAATCCACCTCTAATCCATGGCTGTTTTAGTAAGGGAAGAATTATGAAGACAAATGCAGAAATATGTCTTTGAACTTAGATTTCTCTTTATTAATGTGCCAAAATATGCACAAACAGAAAATGAACCCTGAGGATTCACATGAAAATAATTACATACATAAACCATCTGACAGAACACAATCTGAATCACTGCCTGTTAACGAACTGACTAATTAAGTTTGGCCAGCATCAGCATTTTTTGGCTGAAACCTCATTTCCTGAAAATGACTTTCCTGAAGTGAACATAATTGCAACTGACCATTCCAAATCTTTTAATTTCACACCATAATGATGATACAGAGAGCATTAATGAGAAGAAATGCTGCATTTCCTTTGATCTTGCAAATTGTAAATGCATTTTAAAGGATGATTTCCATGAGATTCTGCTGCTGCTACTGCAAAGGAATAATAAACTTGCGCTCCATAAAATCAGAAAGCGACACATCACCACAGATTCCTCACATGATTTAAACGCTTTCGCTGCATGCTAATGCGGTCCACGGCAGATCATGAAACGCCACCGCAGCCGAGACAACTGTGTGAGATTTATGCACCCGGCGTGAAAAGGCAGGCGATGCGCTGAGCAAGCTGGCGTGACGCCAGTGTAAACATGTGTTCTGTGTTTACACGCAAACATGGCGGGTGTAATTAGTGGTCTAACCCAATCAGCCGGTGTGTAATTACAGTCATTAGTGTCAGAGCAAAGCTGCCATGCTCTTTAATCCCAGCACTAAGCGACATGGTTTCCTCTCTCGGCCCATTCGCGCGCTCATCTTTCTTATTTACTGCTCATCTCAGACTTTATGCAGGACTCGACTGTCTTCTCACACAGTCGGCTTCTTATCTCTCCCCCGTTTCTGTGTCGTTTAGCTTCTCTGTGTTTGTACAAGCCCCCCCCCCGCTGTGATCACTGGCGGCTCTTAATTGGAAGCACATTGTTAGTGGTGCGGCTGATGGCGCCCGATGCTTTATGAGCGCTTCCCCACATGGGTTGTATCACACAGTCACAGGAATCAGCATCAATCTCCCGTCTCCACCTCTGACTGAACCTCAGCCGACAGTGATATTTTAATATTTTCAGGTATTTTTGAAGCTACATTCAGGTGATTAAAAAAAATCAAAAAAAAATCAATAATTTGTGGCTGGAGTGTAAATGCTGTTGAAAGGCACATATTGACATGTTGTCTGCTTTGAAAGGAAGCAGTTTGGAACGCTACTCAGTAGCAAAAAAATAAATAAAGCCTCTCTTGACCTTGCTATGGCTGTTGTCTGAATTTATTCCTCTTGCACTTGAATGTACCGCAAACACATCTCTCTCTGCGCCTTGGAGACGATTTTTAGTGGCGCATTGAACCACATGAACATAATCTTTAAACTTTTATATTGAAGTTGCTGCTGAAAACTATTGCTGCAGATAGCACCTACAATATTGTGCGGTTATAGTTTTAAAGCAAATTAATGCTGCTTTATTGTTCATAAGTCCAAAAGGTGGATACGGCAGACTTTTTCTTAGATAGTATCATGTTAGTGCTACTAAATTGCTAAGTCCAGAAAAGCTATTAAGTGGATCTGGGAAAAAATATATACAGTATACACAAATAAACCCAACATAAAAGCTAAACTGCAAATTATACATATACTTAATAGTTTAAAAGTGGTAATCTGCACTTTATGCCTTAATGAATAACTAGCTAACTTAAATACGACAGCAATTTTCTTCATCTCTGTCCCTACTTCCTCACCTCTCTGTTGGGTTAATTTATTCATCCATTCATCTTCTGCTTTGTCCGTTACCGGGTTGCGGGTCGTGCTGAAGCCTATCCCAGCAGTCAATGGGCGAGGGGGTGGGGGGAGGGTTATTAAAACAAAATGCTATCCACAAAATGAAGTCATGACACCCCAGCTGCTCTGAAACAGTAGTCCGTGTAATCATAATGAATTTCTTTAATAAAAGCATATCAAATGACGCCACGTTGATCCTTGTCAGTGATAGTGACAGGTGGGGCACTGTGGAAATTTCCCCTTTGCCGGGTGTAATGAGATGTATCCACTGAATCTATATGGCTGCAATGCAGAAATCATTACATATCTGTGTCCTTATAGAGGCATGATCTTCATACATATGGCACTTCGGGTAGGTGCATGAGTGTGAGGCGGTTTCATAATGAAATTAAATAAATTTGAAATCCTCATAATAAAGAAATAAAGGGAGAGAAAGGGAGAATGATGTGAAGACGCTACGGAGGAGGCTTTTATTCACTGTTTTTATCTCATTCCATGTTATTATATTCGCTCAATCAAAACCACTCTTATGCATACATCTATATGAACTCTCTCACTCGCTCGCTCCCTCTCTCTCTTTTGCTCGTTCGCAATTATGAGGGAAAGACAAAGAAAAGTGATTCATCTTTCTGTCGCAGCTCCTTAATGATATCATTAAAATGACTGACAGCTTTGAATAGCATTGGATGTAGGATGGAAACCCACCCCCAGTCAAAACAAATCTGATCCGTTTTGGAAACAGAGACTGGTGGTTCATTAGGGGAGGGGTGCAACATGAGTGTGTGGATGTGTGTTAAAATGGGGTGAGGCGAATGGGCGCTGGTGAAGGTGGGAGGCCGATTGCTAATGAGGGAGACCATGGTGGGGTCACATTGGGGGTATGGAGATACTGCTGCAGGCAGGTAACCCCCCCCCCCCCTCTCCCTCACACCCTTCATTTTTACATCCATCCTACATCCAATCCCATCTGTGCAACATTCATTTTAATTGTCATAATAAACATAATAAATATGGCTCCTCTCTATTGATGAATGCGGTTTGACAGCCACGGGGTGGCACGCAGGAGAGGATGGGCGTTTGATTGGTGTGCAATCACTGTTAAAGGCCCAGCATGAATAACGCCTTCACATTGAAGAAGAGTCGTACCACACACACACACACACACACACGCACGCACACACAGGTGGCTAAGCCCACTGGGTGTTTCATTCACAACTTGACACTCCAGCTGTTGTTATCGTCATCAGCTTTGTTCGGACTAGACTGTGTGTGAAAGAGCGTGGTGGGCGACGCTTTTGTCGGCTATGAATGCTTAACCCCGATCAGATGGTGGATGCATGCAAATGTATGCACTCATATGCGCGGTCACGCATGCACGCTCACACCCACACACACACACAGTCGATGACTCACGTTCTCACGTCTTGTCGGATGCCCCCGTCTCGGACCTCGGCCTGCAGACAATTCCGAAATGGAAAGCAAATCTGTTTGTGATTGACTCTTGTCTCTCCCGGTTTGTACTTCATTGCTTTTCCATTCTGCAATCGTTCACCTTGAAGCGTTCCGGGACTCTCGCCTTTTCATCCACCACTTCTCTCAGTCTCTTTACTTCTGCCTTCAATGTGTCATTAGCCTCCTGGAGATATCTAGCATAGCAAAGGAGATGCAGAGAAGGACTTAAACAGAGAAATATACTTGGAGAAGCAGATGCAGAGAAAGACGGACTCCTCTTATCATCAAGAGATTCTTGTTAACATGGAAGACAAATAGCAGTGGCTGTGTTTTCCTACTTCCATAGCACCTTCTAACTAGTGGTTCAGGTATCATCCCTGATGCACAAACACTAATATATCCTGGACCGTTGTAATGAAATAGCATATCACCATCTGTTCATTAGTAACCCTTTAGCAACCAATACTCAGTATCAAGAATAATTACAGCAAGTCCGTTTAATGTAATCTTATCACCGTAGAACACAACACAATCATTAACCGCTACCGGTTGCAATAAAAATAAATAAAAATCCACATAAGGAAATGCAGGAAATTACACTCAGATATGGCATTGAAGGGGGGCGGGATGACGGAGAAGCTAGGCCACTTTGATCTCTGGAAGGAGGAATATGTCTCAACCTTGTCTGTATGTATAAATCATGATGATGCATACATGCAGAATAACTGTCAGGTGCCAGCATGCTTGAGAGTCCACTTGGAATGACTCACGTTCACAATTGTGTGCACAAACAGACGCAGTATAATCACAATCTCTTGCAGTGGGAAGAGCTTGTGATTATAGTTATTTGCATGTGCAGCAGCTGGCTGAGCTTTTTTTTTGTTCCTTTTCTACACACACACACACACAAAGACACATAAATAATAATTAACTTAGCAATAATCTGACACCATTTCAAACCTCGACTTACACTTTCTTCTCGGTGACCATGAGCAGCACCTTGTTCTGGGCATTCACCTGGGCAGCGAGGATCTCGTTGGAAGTCCTGACGAGGAGAAGACAGACTTCTGGTATTTAAAGATGGAATTTAAAACTATATGATGTTCAACTGCGATCAGAATGCAAGCACCTGCCAGCCAAACGGCACTTTTTGCAGCACTAAAACGTGTAACGATAATAGAGTGTGGTCATACTTTTGTTCAGCAATCCAACGGTTGAAATTAGTCATGGCCAGCTGGCTCTCACGGAGAAGCTTTGCAATGTCAGACCGTGTTCCTTCCAGCTCCAAACGGAGTGCAGCCGCCTGCAGTGTCGCGCGTCATCACAAAGGAAGCAACCGTTAAAAAGCAACGACGTAAAAGACTGTCGTAGTTATTTTTTCACATGTTTTCCAACTGACTAGTCACTAGTCATTTTGCCTGTACATTGATGAATAAATAAACAATGTAAAAAAAACAACATTATAATTCTGGAACTGGCTCTAAAATGAAATCTTAGATGCTGAGTGTTATTGCCATCTCTAAATTTTTTCAAAAGTAATAGATAGAGGGTTGGTATTAAGAATATAGGGCTCTGACTTTGGACTTTTCAGTGGCTCTTGGTCAGTTTTCCTCTATCGTTCACAAGTTAGCACTTTTTTTCCAATTTCCAACACACAAAAAAAATACAATTTATAGGAAAATTAAACTATCACAAGGCGCAAACATCTGTTCATGTATAAAGTTTGTTGAACCGAGTATGAACTGTTTCCAAGATATACCCTTAAAAACAACAACAAGATGGATCTATAGCTCCTTAACGGTGAGGGAGTCAAAATACTGCTAAATGAGCTAAAAAGCTTACCTGGAATGAAAAGGAAAAAGTAAGATGCATACTTTCACCTCAAATATGCCACAAACAGCATCAGTAAAGTAATGAAAGATTATGAAAGCTGTGATTTTAGTGGAACTTCTTCCCGTTTGTCATCATGTGAACTTACAAAGGTGCAGTTCAGTTCAGAGAATGATCCGCCACAAACACGAAGGAACGGGCTGCCGTATATTTGAAAGTAAATTGTGAATATGATGCATAATCAATAATTAAAATGTCTTAACATGATAAGGAATTACACTTTTAATTACATTTAGATTAGGGACGGGCAAATCAAGCAATGAAGAACAACTGGGAGACAATGAGATTACATGAAGCAAATCTTTCAATTCTGAAGAACAAACAGAGCCAGAGGATCAATCGTAATTAGATTTATCAACGATGGCGTAAATATTGTGGATTCCCTGTTTGGGATTTAATTGCCGTTCTCATCCACTCACACATCTCCACATGGAGGAAGTTATGTTGTGAGATTATTGGCCAAAACCAGGAGTAAATACTCGACATTAATTATATACACAGAAAATATTAAAACCGTGTGAATCAGCAAGTCGACACACCCACAATCTAGATGGATCTGCACACGCCTTCGTATGCATGAGCACACACACACACACACACACAAACACGAGCGTGATATGTGACGTGCTGTAATGACAGTAATTACCTGTGGTCTCGCATTAACATCTCCCTCCTGACTGTCTGACTGGCTCGGCTGGTGGAGGGATGGAAGTCTCAACGCAAGTCTGATGTTGTGATTAGGACTAAATTACACACCATCAGTCTGTTTCCACCAGTGTCAGGGGAGGCAGGGAAAGGGTGTGCGAGGAAGAGTGTGTTTGTGTGTGAAAGAGAGAGAGAGAAAAGGGACAAAAGAGGTGTGATTGCAACTGTGGGGAGGAGTAAAGTGGTATACCTGCTTAACATTTAGATTGGTTTTGTTGCACAAATATTTTAGCTGATGATGGGGGGGCTAAAAGGGGCAAGAAAATTCATTTGGGACACACTTATAACCAAGTTTGGCAATACCACTGGTCCTTTCAGGTCAATACTGGAGAATACGAGCTGACTGCTGCAGTGCTGGTGACGGATTTGGAACCTTTACAACTGCTGGAAGAGTATTTATCATTTTGATGGTTTATTCTAGCCAATCGCGACAGAGATGTCCGGCCAACGGCCACATTTAACAAAAAAACAAATGATGGTCTTCATGGGCTCACACAATCTTTTCCTGACCGTGAATGTGAATGAATTGCATGAAAAAAAACCCACAAAGTGTACCTGTAGACATAAAAATACGAAATGAAACACAAATTGTGGTGGGTTAAGCAGTTAATGCATTTCCCATCTTTTCCATTTTCCTTGGAGCTGTGAACTGGGTTGAAATCGCACCAGTTACACAGGACAAAACGTCATTCAAAAAGACCAAACCATCCAAGGTTGCAGGATAAAAATGATCCAAAGTTAACTTTTCCTGGGCAAAGAGAAAAACATGTAAATGATGGGGAAAAAACTGAAACGGTTAGCCTGGTTGTTGCTACCGTCGCCATCAAACCATTAGAGCTGAATATGAGCCATTACTCTGTTCAGCTCATCAGACCCACATCCTCTCATCAAATTAATGAACACATTTATTGTTAAACACGTTTTTATAAAACATTCATTCATTCTGTCTAATTACAAGACCCAACAGGCCTGACATTACTTAAATATGCATACTTATCACTCAGAGTGTCTGAATTAAAGATCTACAGGCATGTGTGTGTGTGAGAGAGAGAGACTGTACAAAAGCAGGGGTGAATGAGGTTTCCTAAGGTGGTCTCCACACTCTAAGCTTAATGGGGATAATCATGGCCTGACCCAATATTAAGACAGTGTGTGCATGTGTTTGTGTGTCTCGCTCTCTCTAATGGTGGCCATGATGACATGCTCTCCATTAGACTACTCAGTAGGCCACGGCAGAGCTAGCATATTAATGATGCTGATGATGGCTTCTTTAATTACCATCATCTGCCGCTGCATGGCTTGACTCCTCTCCCCAAGTCCTTTCATCTCTCTCTCTCTATGCATGCTGCTGGGTTGTTTATCAGTGGCTGCCATTATTGAAGTCCCCCCCAGTCCTGCGTCTAGCCTGCATGAGCCCAGCTACATTACCAGCACAGCTATATTACCAGGCCTGGTAGTTTGGCTGTTTTTTTTTTTCATGCTTTCTAAACTACATCCCAACCAGACAAAGTTCTTCCATTATTATTTTATTTTTTTAATTGGGTCATGTTCTGGGCAGTTGCAAGTAAGATAGACCAGAAAGGAATGGGTGGGAGGAGATGGTCAGGGGAAAATAAGAAACCAGTGTAAGGTTTGGGGTGCTGCTTTTTTTTAATACTGTAATCAAATTGTTCATTTTAATTTGCTTCGGGAATTATCCAGCATGCCCGTTTTGTTTTTGTTTTTTTGACAATTTTTGGAGATTTTTATTTTAGGTTGATTGAATTGTTGTTTTTTGCTGTCAAAATAAGTTTAAAATAATCTACGGTTAGGAAAGGATGAAATAAAATAAAAACACCCCAAAAAATGGAAACGGAAAAGTAGTTTGTTTTTTAAAGGGTTACTTGTCGTTTGAATTTTACGTAATTCAGCAAGATTACGTGACGAAAGGGTGCAAATGATATAATCTATGCAACTATTGAATTTTTGTTGCCAGCCTCCAACAATGGAAATCAAACCTGAATATTAATGAGGTCATGATGTGGGAGATTCTCATCTGGCAGACTGGTTGGTGCTCAGCTGACAATACATAAGATCAAGTATAAGCTTTTATTACAATTTTTGTTGCTGTAATGTTGTTTAGTGGTCAAAATTAATGTGTACCTTTGAAAGCACATATGTATAACTAACTGTTTGTCCTACATGGTTGACTTGCAAGAGGTCCTTTATGCTGAGAGTTCCGGTGCCTTTATGGACTGGAGTTTTAAAAGTTACATGGATGACAGAAGCATTTATGAGATGTGCATTGTTAAAAAGATTAGAAATTAGGAAAAGGAAAAAGTAAGAAAAAATATGCTGCGAAAGTTTTGCATCAGTCAAAATCGTGAAATATAAACAGATTTTATTTATTTATTTTATTAACATACCGGTAGTCTTTAATCTGAGATGGCCAACATAGTAATATTAACCAAATGTTTTGAATGTGCAATGTGTGTGTGTGTGGGGGGAGTGTAGTCAAACTTAGGTTAGAATATTTAAGGTTAGCCTTGAGTAATTCTAATAATAGCATTTTTACTTTCCCTAATGAATGAAACACGGTTAAATGAGTGCCAGGTGTAATTTGTAAAGACTAATTTCCATTACCGGTAATTCTAACCTTGAGCAACACAAGCTTATAAAAATTAACTATCTGAACTTTGATGAACTGATATGAATTCACGTTGGTGTCTTGTTCAAACCGAGGCAAATAGACACTTTGAGAACAAAGGTTTTAGTTCTTTAACATTTTTAAGAATTAAGTCTATTAAACTAAATCGAATTAGTTATGAGCTAAAAAACAAAAATGACTTTTATGCCTTGCATTGAATTTATTATTCCTCATATGGCCCTCCCATGAACCTGAGCATGCAGCAACTTTTCATGATTCATCCACAAATTTAAGGAGACAACAAAGTCCTTGGTTTGACTGCCTGTTCTCAAATAAATAACAGGACTGCAGCTTAATAAGATGTGGTCTACTTTTTGTATGCTTATTTCTCTATCATTAAGCCTGTGTGTTTGTGCATGTGCTAAAATGGGGCTCTAGTGTGGGTCATTCTCAGATAATTAGGCCAGGCTGAGGGCTTCCATCAGGTATGCCTATAATGAGAGCGATCAATGAACGTGCGACTGTTCCAGGGACGAGCTCTCTCTGCAAAATGAAAATAGTACAAGCTAATTGCTTTCAAACTTTGCCCGCACAGCTCTCATTTCAAATCGTAAAAGATCTATGCATTTCACCCGAACAATAATCACAAAATGTAAATGTTGAGCCGATAAATTACCGTCTGTCAGCGTTAGAGCGGCGAGGAGACTGTTGAAAGTTTTGCTTTGTTCACCTTCATGTCCAAATGCAGTGCAGAATCAAACAGTGGTGATTTTCAGTGGAAGGGATGCTAAGCAGAGCCCAATTGTGTGTCCGTGAGCACCAGGCAGCCCCCCCCCCCCCCCCCCCGCCCGCTGACTCGGAGATATTAAACTGCATAATTGTATTCATATAGAATGACGCCATTAGCTGTAAAGATACTGGATGACTAGGAAAAGTTAAAGGGAGCGAAAACATGCTTATGGACGTCTGCTTTCTTAAAACTCCGCTCCATATTCTCATTAAAATGGCTTTAACTGTTTCACTCTGTGTTGAAAATGCGCTGAGGTAAACACACTAATGACAGTGAGTTTCGTCTGTGGGGTTGAGATGATACGATCAGTCACAACAATATGCCACATGTTTACCATGGCTTGTACTGGACTCATGCAGCGGGATGGGAGTGAGTGAAGTGTGTGTGTGTGTGTGGGTGTGTGTGGGTGCGTGTGGGTGGTTAGTGAAATACAACTGAACGTTAAAAATATTCTTCCCATAGGGTGAGGTTTAACGAAACAGACCAAGGAAACACAATCGAGACTGCATTTAATACACACAAGGTTCGCACACAAAGATGCACACACAAAAACAGAGCTATCCGAGGTCCAGCTACCGGCAATTTGTAATATAGATTTCCTCTATAGGCCACTGTAGTGTACCATTTACCATTTCAAAGCCTCTGATTTTTTTCGCCAGTGGACAATTCATCTTCTGCTGGTCAATAACAGAGATTGGGAACTAATGAAGGAGTCACAGTCAGAGTGGCCATCGCACTGGTGTTTAAACAATGTTTGTAGTCAAAGCCATTGAAAAGCTCATCTGTTGCTGAGATGATGGAGGACAACATGAATGTAAAGGGGAAATGTAATCAGAATCGGAATGAGAAATACTTTATTGATTTTGCAGGGAAATTGTGGCATCGGAGCCGCTCGCAAGTATAAGAGGGAAAGAAAGGTCAGAATCTAAAATGTAAAAACATTGATAGATAGAAAAATAATCATAAAATGAAAAAAAAGTAAAAAAGCTAGTGAGTGTAATAATTTGCCTGGAGCAGTGACTTCCTAGAGGCCATGCCGGCTTGTGGCAAAGAGCCAGGCTCCCCATTCACCCGGGTGTCCTCCGGATTAAGCTGAAAGTGGTGAGCGTAAAAACAATGGTGTATTAATTTTCTTCTCATCATCATTTGATGATTTGATGATGACTGTTAATATTAGGACATTAATTGCTACCCTATTAATACTTTAAGCACCATTATTATTCATTAATTCATTCATTTTCCAACCGCTGTATCCGGAACTCGGTCGCGTGTTTTACTGGAGCCTATCCCAGCAGTCTACGGCGAGAGGCAGGGAACACCCTGGACAAGCCGCCAGTTCATGGCAGTGCCACACAGACAGACAATCATTAACACACACTTTCACCTAGCATGCTTTTGTTGGTGGGAGGAAGCCGGAGAACCCAGAGAGAAGCCATGCAGAGACGGGGAGAACATTTAAACTCCACACAGAGAGGATTCACACCCGGTACCTTCTGGCTGTGAGGCAACAGTGCTAACCACTGCACCGCCGTGCCGCCCGCAGCGTTATTAATTAAAATGAAATATACAAATAGATTATTATGGCCCATGCTGTGTCACAGCCTGTGACGTGTTTGTTCAGAAGTTGTAAAACAAAACCAAAAAAATAAATAAATAAAAAAAATTCAACAATTGAGAAACATATGGAGAACCACCAGTGAGTTCTGGCAGAACTATTGACTGACCAATCAGCTAATTCAATTCAGCCATCTCTTTTGGCAAAAAAAAAGAGAGCCATGCTATTTTCAAGGACAGGGTGAATAAAGGAGGAAGGTGACAAAAAGGGAACGAAATAGAGCAAAACATGTCAACTAAAGACTGAGAAAGAGAGAAACAAACAAAACCTTAGATAAGGGAGACGGAAATGAGAAACTTCAAGAACTGTGACAAAATGCAAACTCGAGATGGGGAACACTGCCACTGCTCTGCAGCTTTACACAGAATTCAGAGTGTGTTGAATCTAAGCGAACATCCCTGTCCTGGCTTTACCCTTAATTATCCATTCTGCCTTTGTACAGCGGAGGCTCAGCTTTGACAACCACTCTCCCCTGAGACACCCCCAGCTCACAGGCAGAACATTAGGGAATATCAGGGAATATTACACCCAGGAATTAACGTTCCAAATCACCTTGCCGGGTTTAGGTCCTGCATACATCCCTCCCTGTCTCGGACAAGATAATCCGGGCTCTAGCACCGGATATATGCCACTAATCATCAAAAAGGTAAGAGGAGGTACACGTAGATATAGGGGAGGGGAGAGGAGAGGAGAGTTTCACATACATAAATTAGTATTCAGTATTCTGGCTCAAATACTTCTTTCACCCACTTTTACGTATAAAAAATAGGGCGATCTCTGCTCATCTGACCAACTCAGACAGATTCGGTAATTACATTTAAGTAATATGAAGTAGTTAATCTGGCCCATCTACAGCAGTATATCGACAGTTCAGATGACAAGCACCCTGCCTACACTGTGCTCGAAGGCAATTTAAACAAACACACATATATTATTTGCTGAGGCTGTGCCGCAGAGCTCTGGCGTGTATTTATTTACCTGATCCTGTGCATCCTCTTTTTCCCGCTCTGCCTCGCGTTTGTGATCGACAGCCTGCTGAAGATTCCTCCTGAGCTCCGCCGCCCCCGTCTCCAGCCTCACAGCCATTGACCTGCACACATAAACAATGTAATTGAACTTACTGCCATAGTAGCAAAAGTCCAATTAAAAAAACAGAGATAAAGGACACGACAATGTCTGCATTGTCTCCTCCAAATGTGTTACATACACATTCATATACAATACTAGCATCCCATATTAAATATGGTGAAAACCTAGATCTGCAGGAGTGTTTCTCGTGAGTGTTTCTATGTGCGAGTGTTTGTGGCATCTGAGCTAAAGAAATGTGAAGGGGATCAATAGGAAGGGGTCTATTCCTGCCACGCGATGTGAGTACGTTAGCGAGTGCATGCGTACGTGTGTGCGGGTGAGTTTGTGCGTGCCAGCTGCCCTGGCTATACAGCGAGATCAATACGACAAATAATTACCATTTCCACAAACCTCCCTCCACAGGCTTGCTCTGGCCGCTCGGCGAGCTTCAACAAATGACCCCCCCCCCCCCCCCCCCCCACTCTTGACCCACACCTTTAAAAGTAAATGTATAATGAAATAGTGCAAGTTAATGAACGAGGAGATTATTTGAGCCTCAAAAGTTTAGGGACAGTGAAGTGAAGTTAATGTGTGTGTGTGCATAACACCTAGATTGCCAAATTCCCTTTAGCCATGTAATATTTCTGTACATTACATCACTCTAATATTCTTTTGTATTTTTATTATTAGAATGCACCTGACTGTTTAGTTGCACTCCGGTTAGATGCTAAACTTGTGGCTGTGCAGCCCCTGGGATGCACAATGATATTACATTTGAATCTATTCTAGTCTAATCTTGTCTAATCTAATGGATTTTTACAGTAACAACAAAGACAATGCAGGGAGAGGTCAGAAAGAGTGTGTCTGGACAGTAGTTTTTAATTGATTGAACTTTGTTTTTATTTAAATTTAAAATTTGCTATAGGTTTTAATTCAGTAGAAGATAATTACCTCACAATTTTTTTGAAAGAATAGAACTATCAATTGTTTTTATTTTCCCCAGAAAATTGTTTGCTCATTTAATTCATTATTCATCAATAACACCAGTAAAGGGTTTAAAACTCACAGCTCTTTCGACTCACCAGTTTATTTGATTGCGGAAAATTAACTTTTCAAATTAAGCTTTTCAGGTCAAAATATTGCAGGTACTTGACAGCATGTAACATCTGATTGCCCTACAATGTTAGCCCATTGTTTGATCTAGGCACCCCTGGAACTGTTGATCACACTCCCCAAATGGGATTTGGTCAAATTTCATCCAACCAACAGGCATTAAAAATGACTAATTACTCGTCAGTGTCACCATTAAATATTCCATTACCTGAGAGATCATTTGAAAGAGCATGACTTTTGGAACTATCTCTCATTCTCTATCAGACAGTGAGAAACTGATGCTGACATATAAGAGATCCTCGGTTGCACAAAACAGGGACACAGCGGTTTTATGGTCGGGGTCTCAAACCCTCATGTCATCACCAATCTGCACTGGTGCATGTCGGTTGGAATAAAAACAAAAGGTCAAATGTACACTATTAATCTTAAAATGATGCACAAATATCAAACTAAAATTATGATCATTAGAAATATTTAAAGTAGAATATCTAAAATATTTCATCCCTAGAAATGAAAGCTGACTATTTATCCGTGTCTGAACAGATTAAATGAATAAATGCTTCAGCAGTGAACTCACAAACGAAACTTAAGAGTATCTCAGGGGTCGTAAAAGTTAAAGAAGGAGCAGAAGAACCAAAAGAAAAAGGAAAGAAAATACCTGATAGATTAGTCCATGGGGAAAACACATGATAGGATGAACAGAGCGGGAGAAAGAAAGGAAAGAGGGAGCAGAGGTATCCTGTGGAGAAAGGAGGGGATTTCCCACAGAACAGATGGAAGCCATTAGTGTGGTGTTGCTGCTAAAAAACCTTTCATGTCTCTGCAGTTATTAGATAATACTGGGTTAACTGTAAACAGCATGATTCTGCAAATGGCTTTAATATGCAGACGCAGCGATTGTTTTACCATTCAGTACCGAAAATTGGTTTGAATTTAATAAAATGCAATAATTGAGAAAGTAACCTATAAAGTCTCCATGCTGAGTTTTAAATTGTCGGTTGACGATGAAAATGTTCCATGGCTGGACTTAACCGAGAAACTCCCCGAGACGGAGACCGCTGCAGTGAGGTCATGGCGGAGCCAAAGCCGCAACCGCAACTATGTACGTCGAAAACAGACGCACAGACACACACACTCCACTGGGTGATACATGCTTGCTGATGTCATCACCGCAGCGCCGGTGACACGCAGGGGTCAACCAGAGGTCTCACCTCTGAACTCTGAACTCCATAACCTAACGTCTGCTTATGATCCGCGTCCCATCGATGCACGTCTTGATATTTCTGTGAGACTTTCTCAAGAACAAAGATGTTTAGATCCAAACAGTATTTTTTTTTTTTTTACCTCAGGTCTCAAGCGTTAATGATGGACCGAGAAGTCAGGACTTTTCTTAATATCGTGAACGATGCATGTATCTGGAGCTCATGGCTGTTCCATTTGATGCATGTTTGGGTTAAACAGCCTGCTGTATGCCACGCTTAGAGTTTAAAAAGTGTTTTTGATTACTAAACTCACACAAGGGGACGATGGGAAATGGGATAAGAGTGGAAGTGTCTTTCCCTCTCGCCCTCCTTACCTTATTTTCCCCTCTGCTAGCTTTCCCTCATCCAGGCGCCCCTCCATCTGCCTCGCCTCCTCTGCACGGGCTGCCAACTCCTCCACTGAGCAAGGGGGGAGAGAGAGGAAGGACAGAGGGAGAAAAGTGTGAGATAAAGCGCAACAATTCAGTTCAGACGCTGTCGGTTGAGACTTATTAGAGCAGAGCTGATCCAAGCAGCGAAGTGACAGAAAAAAAATAATATATATATATATATGTATTTCCAATTTAAGAAAATGATGTCAGATGCCAGTCGACGAAGAGTTGACTTTGTTTCTGTTGAGCATATTAAAATATATAAATATAAATCATCTTGACTCAAGGTTAATACAAAGTGTTGCATCTTCCAGCGGAGTAATGGAGCAAGGTTAACAAAATGATTAATTAAATGATGATGTGCAAGAGGCAATTGCTTATTCAGGTTCAGCACAAATGTGGAAATACAAGCTGTGATGCACAGCGGACTCTTCCGCAGCGCCGGGCGCCTTTCGGAAGCAGACGAGGAGCGTGTTGCACCGCCGACATGGAGCTGGGGCAGCAGCACTGCTGTTGAGACAAAAGAAGCGCTCCCTGACTTTGTCAATAGATGGCACTATTTACCTTAAGCAAGTCACTTGAGTGCATTCTCCTGTCTGTATCCCCTCAATCACGTTCCCCTTTCAGCCGTCTCCTCCGTCTACATGAAATAAAATCCCATTGTGCTATACTTACTAGTTTAACGCAATGAGCAGATCCATTATGAACCACTAGTCAGGCTCCTTGGTGGGGTTCAATTATGGAGGATCGTTTGGGTTTGATTTGCCCCAAACTCCCCCCTTTTTGGTGTGTATGCTGTTTTGTGAGTCAATGCATCATCGTGGCCCCTAAAACCTTTTCACCAAATTCAGTATTCACTGAATATAACATAAACTGTCGACCATCGGTGGCCAAGGCTAGTGAATATTGAGGTGTGTGCACTGAATATGTAGAGGTGTGTGTGCTCCAGAGCATCTGTGTGTGTTGAATATTTACAGGACGAACCTCGACTTTGTGGGCGTGCATGTGTATCCCAGTGTGTGAAAAAGAAACAGAGAAGTGTGTTGCCGTGATGCTTTTGGGGCCTCGTGCCGCGCTGTGCTGGTAATGGCGGGCCACGCTGAAAAGGGGGAGGCTAAAACCAATACCAGAGAGGAAGACACAGAGAAAGGAAAATCTACATTTAATAAAAATATGATTCATTTATGGTTTTGTAACATCCAAACTGTTTAAACTGAAGCCCGAGGAAAATTGAATTCCAGCAACTGGAATTGTTAAATATTTAATGGCACGCCAACACTTTTATATGTGTGTGTGTGTGTGTGTGTCGTGTGTTGTGTGCACCCCACCTTGGCTACTTTACTGAACCTCAAGGTTAAAGTTTGCTCTGAATCTCAATAATCAATAAAGCAGAGATGCAAAAACTTGAGATGGGGATCAAATTTGCAGTCAAGCCATTAGTTTTGAGGTGACCTCAGTGACACCTCCCACCAGGGGAGGCCACAGAGAGAGCAATTAGCTGCGTAGACTGGCCGTTTACACAAACACACCTATTTGCATCAAACGCACATGGGCAGCACACACACACACACACACACACCTACACACAGCTGAAATGGAGATCGGAGAATTAAGTGAAGACAGACAGCTTTGTCTATAACTGATAAATTCAAGAAATATCCCTAACCCTAAGCACACAGAAATATATCAGGTGTTTACTTTCAAAATGCATAAAATGCGTTGCATATTTATCTCAGATTGATGGTCAAATACCCTCAAAACTTTCCACATTGCACAAGGATCCATGAGGATTGTGGGGGATTTTTCTTCTTAGGTTTAATAGTTCATAGGGAGATGGAGTCCATATTCTTCAGCGTTCTGGGGGTCTTTTACAACCTGCTTTTAGTGGCTTCCTAAGTTGTGACATTAGTCCTCGAGCTAAGATCTTGAGCCCCTCACTGTCTCACTTTCTTGACCCTTTCATATGGGCTTCACAACACAAGATATGACATTAGTCCATAATCTAACTTTCCCTCTCGATCTCTGCCTTTCAGCGCCTACATACGAGCTTCAAAGGCCATCCATGAAGCATCGGGCCCATAATCACAGATCTGCAGTCAGATTACCCCACTCTCACCGCTAACCTTTAACATGAGAGGGACCAAAACCCGGCTAACCCTGAATCAGCTGTCCGGGGGTAGGCTGGGCCCGGCCTGGCCCTCATAAAGACTTCATAAGGTTTCGTCGGGGCTTCCTTTGGCTTTGTTGGGGGATTCGTAGTGGGCTAAGGTGCTCCCGGGAGACATCCAAAAGCCTCCCAGGACCCTCTCTCTCTCTCTCTCTCTCTCTCTCTTTCTGAAGTTTCACTGGCTTGCAACACTGCTTTTGGGTATAAGCCAAAAGCTGCACCACCACCATGCACACAAATACAACGCAATGAGAGAAAAAAGAAAAAGAAAATCAACAGCAAACACTCATAAAGATGAACACGAAACTCACACTTACACCCCAACCCGCTCCCCTTTTGCCCTCTCCTCTCTGCTTTATTTACAATCCTCTGGCAGCGGTACAAGGGCCCGGGGCTATAACACACGGCACCTAATGCTCAAACTGCCAGGTAATCTCATGTCTGACATCCCCCTTTGATAGAAACTGATCAATAGACTCTTGTAAGGGAGTCATTTTCTCTGATGTTTCTACCAAACCACTTCTCTCCATCGCTATCTCTCTCCCCTTCTCCCTCTCTTTCCCCCCTTTTCTTCCCCTTTATTATCCATAAGTTTATAATTCATATTTCAGCCAGGGCTGAGTTTCGTCAAAAATAAAATAAAAAGGAGATGCTTTGTAATAAAGAACAATGGTGGTAAAATGATGGGGAGAAATGCCAGTGTTTGCTGCTGGTTCCGGTGAACAACAGTTTTGGGGATCGATAGAGTGTGAAATGGGATTATAGCTAGTAATAGAGGTGAATTGGAGGAGAGAGGCCCGTGCATGTGTGCATCCGGGAATCTCGATTGGATAGCAGTACACACACACACACACACAAATGCACACGACACAAACACACGCACACGGTAATGATTTCATCATCTTTAGGCAGATGCACATCAGCAGCACAGAGGGGAGGTAATATCACATTTCTGTTTTTGTGGAAGTGCGGAAATATGGATATTGTGTTTTTGTTTATGCTGTTATTCCATTTGTCGTCGCGCAACATCACATTTATTTCACATTTCAGCCGATGTTAGAGCACATCTTATTTAAGACGCGAGATGACAACATCAGCCATATTTGAATATCACTCACATCCATCCTTGTTTTCACTTCCACCGGTCAAATTATTATTTCCAGATCAATTGAAAGCAGCATGTAAAATATTTCACAGAGAGTTTCTAATCGATCTGAGGAGGAAGAAAATAGCTTCTTGTCCACAAAATTGCTGCTGGTATACTGTACACGAAATATAATTATAATAATAAAAATAGGAAGTGCCTTATAGTTCTTGAACACATTATTTATGAAGTGTTGTGTAACTTGCTAGAAAAAGAATATCAGCTGAACTGAGTATTAAACAGAACATATATGCTCTCAAAAAGTGACATTATAGCCCATGTTTAAGGATTTTTTTCCCCATCAGCCCCTTCTCTCCCCTCTCGTCATCCTCTCCTGCCAGTCTGACTGAATCCAGCTGCAGGCTGATGCTTCATTCTCATTCTTAAGACACCTCGCTGGTTCCCAGCTCATCCCTCCATCCTCTGTTTCTTTCCTCCTTGACATTCCTTTCATCCGACCACAGTGACCTTTTAACATAATATCCGTCACAGACACAGTTTTATGTAGGATTCCTATATATGTGACCAATCTCACATGACCAAAAACAACAACAACAACAGGAAAAAACAATTTCTGTTCCACAGCAAAAAAATATGTTTTAACCGAGCAGAGAGCCAATAAAGGGACAAATAAATGGATATCTGCTTTAACAGCCCATAAAGATGTAAAACAACTTCTTAACTGTGGTTATGGTGCAAAACAACTTTGATCCACTCCTGCTTATTTCCTTGTTGAATCTGCACAATCCTGTTGCTATCAAGCATCAAAAACATGCTCAACCTGATTTTGCAGAAAAGGCTACTGTGAGGACTCCATGTCAATCAACAGGCCCTTTGTTCATGACAGCAATTTCCCAAGCCAGCTCCTCAGCCACTCCATTCAGGCCTCTGCTGGAAGCAAGGTAAATAATGCCCCCCCCCCCCCCCCCCATTGTTATAGTAATACATCTTTACTCTTCTTAATTCGTCACAATGGGCTCTACATTTCTGCATTGTATTTGTTGAAGGTAAAAGCTGAATAATATGTGGTTTTGTGCACAGCGTAGGGTTGAGGGAATGCGTTTTGATCACAGACAAAGGCCAAGCTACACAGCGTCGTCCCGCTGCCTCTGTCCTGTTAATGAGCAGTGTTCACCGAGCGAGCTAGCCACTGTCTGCCACAGAGAGGGACCTCAGATTCATCTCTCTGCGGACAATAGGTGAGTGTGTGTGTGTATGTGCTAATTAAAGCGATGGGAGTTGCGTGTGTGTGTGTGTGTGTGTGTGTTTGTTTGGTGTGACCGTAGACGTGTACGTTAATTCTTAATGAGACATTTCTGTGCCCAGAGAGACCCAACCATCACCATTCCTTCGCTGACACACTACAAAAACCAAAGTCTACCAGGCACACACACACCTACACACACTCAAACCAGATCATTACCATACAGCTAAAGCTGTGTGCCATTAAATCAAACCTTTATTCTACTGTGTGTGTGTGTGTGAGAGAGAGAGTTAACCCTACATGCAGACAGCTAGCAACCTATTCACCACATAGCTGTAACACTGCTGGTTAATTTGAGCTTAAAGCTGTGTGGTTGGTTCCACAACAACAGGCAGGCCCTGCTGTATTGCTCCTCGAGCCACATGCTGAAAGCCTCTGGCGGACAACGTTTGCTGAAAGTTAAAAGAAGAAAAGCAAGGAAACTGGTGGAATCAAATAAAATGATGATCATTTTAAGGTTTGATATCTGCTATGATCATCGGTCAAATGTGGATTCTTCTAGAGATTCGTTATTTGGCAAGTAAATTAAACCTGTTTACATGCTATGCTGTTGATTGAAAGGTTATTTGTCGATGGGTGGGTGGCTGATGGATGAAATGAGGAGCCGATGTGTAGCGGAGGGCCTGACTTCCGACCTGTGACTTGGTGCTTGCTCTGCAGCTCCTTCAGTTCCTGGCTCAAGTGCGTGATGTGACTGCTCAGGCTCTGCTTCTGCCGAACGGCGCTCCTCACCACGTCCTCCTGCTTCTGCCGTTCTACCTGCAGCCTATGCACCTCTTCTTTCTGAGCAGCCGTGTCTTTGCTGCTTCTGGCCACCTCGTCTTGGGCCGCCATCAGCTCCGCCTCTGACTGTCGGAGAAGGGTCGCGTGTACCTGCGACATAAACAGCAGGCGGCGAGTTGAGTGACACATGAGTGGTGTTTGTTGCCCTGTTCAGAGAAAAGCGCCTTGATAAATTCTTCAAACCTGTTGCCAAAAGGAGCTTAAAAATGTGTTTTGAAAGGCTGCTTATTTGATTGGTCATGCCTGCAATCCATTGTGAGCCTTGATTGAGACGTCGCAGTGGATTTGCATTGGCCATACAGCTCGGGAATCAAAGTGGGTGAACTCAAATTACTTAAATATGTGTTAGGGTGTTTAGAAGGCATAGAGTAGTAAACACTGCATACTATGTGAAAGTAGGGCTGGGCAATTCACCAAAAATAACTGAAAACCGACATTTACGACCTCTCACCAGCTTAATCGTGCTCATGTTGGTTAAATCAATTAATAGTTTCCTCAATGCGCTTACGACCTGTCTTTAAAAAAAACAAAACTACACCTCGTGGTCAGCAATGACCCGTGCGACAAAAAAAATAAAGACGCAAATAAAGCGACGTGGATGACACGAGCACAAACAGTGAGCCAAAAATATGCATGGCTCTTTAGCCCCCCCCCTCCCTCTGGGGCTCCATGTTTAGTCTGGCAATGTTCCATTAAATCTCAGGACCAGAAATATGCAGGCCCAGGCTCGAGACTGGAGCAGCAGTCGTCTGCAGGGCCTGAAAGACGGGCGCAGGGCTTTAGCTTTAGCAACATGCTAACAGCCCATCACTTGTGTGTGTCAGAGGATCCATAAAATCAAATGATCCCACGTCCACCTACACACACAGGACTACCCACTCACACAGACAAAAAAAAAATATTATGGGTCTATGACTGCTGGCAGTGTTGGCACTCTGCCAGGCCACGTCTCCACTTTGACTAATTTGAATTTTTAGTGTCCCATTGAGCTCTTAATTGGAGTCAATTTCAGCAGCTTTGGCACGTTTGGTGCTTTAATTAATGGCGCGGCAATCACAGGACAATCACGAGTGGTAGGTGGGTGGTGCTGGTGGAGGGCCGATTGGGAACTTGAAGCTCATGTTTGTTGACTGACACACATCAAGGCAACACTGCAGTAATGATGGAGGAGGCTCCGGAGTTCAACAGTGGGAGTGCAAAAGATTGCAATCATTAAGCGATAGCTCAGATCAGCAAATACAAACCTTTTGGGCATCTGCCAACTCCAGTTCTAAACATGCAACTTCCTTTTTTAGGCGTAGCACTTCCTGTTCCATCTGGTCATGATCGCTTGTGTGTTTATGGTGGGACTCAATAAGAAATAGCTTCAGAGCAGCTTTTTCTTGGACTCTATGGAAGAGGAGCGCATCCAAATGAACGAGAAAGAATATATATATATATATATAAATAGAAACAAAAGATAAAATATTAACTGATCAAAATAAATATAGAGACTATTGCAATCTTTCTAGGCCTTCTAGGATAACCTATTAGGGAACTACAAATGAGAATGACAAAGAGTAAGGGGGCGGAGGCAGCCAGGAAGGGCACAGAAGGAGAGACAAGGACAGGAACCAGGACCAGCAGAGGAGAATGAGAGTTTTATAGACTCTGTTATTACTGTCTCTCCAGCTCCGACTTCATCTGAAGAATAGCCCTTTCACACTCTGCAAGGCTCTCAACCTGCTGAGTGCAGCTCTGAAACACACACACACACACACACATGCAGAACAAAGAATATTGCTGGAACACAGGACTAGATTAATGCAAACAAATTGAAATTCTTAATTTTTTCAGAATTTGCTTTACCTTCTGCAGCTGTTGTCTCCTCCGCAGCAGGCACTGATACTCCTGGTCAGAGTGAGAATGCCTCTGCTTATAAAGCCGTAAATCATGCTCCGAGGTCAGTTTCTATCAGCAAAGAGAAACAGTGGAACAGTCAGAGACAGAGTAGAAAAATATTTTTTTTATAATGATTATTATTATTATCACTACCTTTTTTCACAAGAATGTAACAAAATGGAAACAATGCAAATCAAGTTTTAGAATATTTAAATGAACTCCATTTCAATGTGCATTTCGGCCTTGTCGGTAAATACAGGACAGGGACACTGGTGTATAATTTAGGATACATGTTATTCTGTATTTCACTAATTTGTGAATGGATTTGTTGCACTGAAGCACACAGAATAGTTTGGCCTTGATGTTTCAAGGGCAGTAAAAAAAACAAAAAAACAACGCCGCTAGTGTAAAGTCAATCTAGAATCAGTAATACCAATATGCCATGGTACCTTTAGCACTCGCCATTGCTCTCGTAATGAAATGACCACATAGTTCATTGTACTTTTGTACATGAATTTCTAAATGTACTGTATCACCACCGTCAATCTTTGCGTGTTAGCGCGTTTCCTTTGTGTATCCAAATTATACGACTAATTCAAAAGTAGACTGAGGCGAGGACAATGTGCTTGTCTTCTTGTATTCATCTTTACATTATAGAGAAATATTCCTCGGTCAGAATGCAAATAGAGTGGAGCAGAGATAAGATACTGTACTCTAAAGGCTTAAGAGTTTCCACTTGTTTTTCTTATGGCCTGTACATTATTTTATATCCATTGCGAAACATTTCAAAAGTTATTTTACCTTTTTATTATTTCGATTTTCTCGTAAACAAGGATTTAAAAAAAATCTGCAATTTTCGGGTGAGCTGAACCCAAGGCTGACACGAGGTCGAGAATTAGGAGGACATAAAGCTCTAAGCACTCCTAACCTCTTGATAGGCGCCTCACAATCAAAGTCATTAGCCAGTGTAATAAAGGGCCTGAGATACAGCCATTCTTCAACAGCCTAAGTCTTTTATAACCAACAGATTAAAGTTGATTGCATTAAAATGACATTCTGCCCGTCTGACCTTGGCGGCAGTAGTTAAGTTCATCCAAATTAAATTCCTCAGTAATAAAGATGATTCATTTGTTGCCTGACATAGTAAATATAAAACAGAAAGAAACGGGGGGAGATGACGTGACACACATCAGTGCACGCATACACAAGCGCACTCTCGTATGGTCAATGACGCACAAAGGACTATGACCACGCACGCCGTCTCCGAACATTAATGGAGAGCACCTGGGACACGCCACACATACAATCCACACATTCCTATGAGGCCAACGAGATGACGTAGAGCTCAGGTGACATCGCCTGAAATCTGCACCTGAACACATTACACATGCACACTATGGAGGCTGAAGCATTGTTTTCTACATGCACCACTTTATATGTGTTTGTTCTGACCTGCTGCTTGAGTGTTTCTACCTCCTCCTGTAAGGATCCTATCAGGCCTTGAAGGTGGTCCGCTCTTTGCCGACTCTCACAAAGCAGATTCTGATTGGCCTGGAGCTGATCAGCCAACCGTTCGAGCGCTTCCTGCGAGTTTTCCCATTGTGCCACCTTGTTCCGGTACCGCTCCGCTACCTCATCTAGCGCTTCCTTCACCGTATCAGTTGCTAACTGGGACTGTCTCAGCTGAGTGAGGCAATAGCAAACATGTAGACTGCGGTGTCACTTGCAGGCCGTTACACAAACATTGTTCGATCGCCAATAACGCAACGTACACAATGAAGTGTGTTACTGCCAAGTATGACCTACCTGCTGTTGGGAGTAGAGCTGTTCCTCTTGTAAAAGCTCCAGCAGCCCTTGCTCTTTGTTCAACGTCTCCATTGCTGCTGTGTACTTCTGTTTAAAAATGGCTGCATCCTCTTTATGCCCCTGGGCTTGCAAATGAGCATCCTCCAGCCGTTCCTTGCCTTCTTCAAGCTGCTGATGAAGAGGTTCGATTTCATCCTCGTGCTTCTTCAGCTTCCCTTTGAATGTCTCCGCCTGAAAGCATTCAAAAGTAGTTTTTCTGATGGGAAAAGGCCACTACGCCTTACCTGAGTGAGACAGCTATAACCCGGAGGTTGGTAGAGGACTAGATTTGAAAGCAAAGCAGACTCCCCTCATGCATGGATGCTCTTGAACAAAACAGCTACCAAGTGTGAAAGTGCTGCGTTACTGATACGCGTTTGAATGATTTGGAGGCTGACTGTCTGACGTAGCTGATGTAACTGAAAAACAGGACATATTGGTATTCCAGTTTAGTGTAACAATCTAATTTATTGTGCTGCTCCACAGTAACCTCGTTCATAATGAAAGGGGAACCCAGGAGGTGAAACCAAACTTAATCCCGGTGTTACACATGGAATCCCACCACAGCTCACCTTTCAAGCAGAGAGGTTGAGAAAGTTAAACCCACTCCAACACTCATCTTGACTTCATCCACGTTAATCCCGCTATAATCTGGATCAGAACACATGGGTTTACAACTAATGACAGCCAACTAGTTAGATTCCAGTGGCTCACCGCGGCTTGGTTTAACCGGGGATTAGCTGGGCCCATATAGGCCTGACACTGGGTATGAGGCAGCATGGCTGAGTAGAAAACGAGAGTGGAGGAGCACCATCGGCATTCGCTCTCGACTTAAGTCACGACATGTGTAGGTGCATGTGTGTCTGTGGACTCTTTTAAACCAGTGACTCAGCCTGAGTGCAACTGCAAATGCTTTAGGTAACAGTTTAGAGATGTCACTGTGAAACACCCACACACCCACCCACACACACACACACACACACACACACATATATATGCCAGCGTCACATATTCTAGCTGTATACGCAATTCATTATTTTTCTGTTTGTGTTCACTATAGTCTTCAGACAAATGGTGAATTCAGTGTTTCTTTCTAAAAGGCCTTCTAACAAGGCTTAATGGGAACACGATGAGTTTCTTGTGACTATAATCAGGAGTTTGTGCTTCGGGGAAACAAACAACGCTCATTAAATATGATAGAAAACACATTATTTTTACCCTTAGTTGGCCCGCTGTTTGACAATACCGTTTATGACTGTCACATGACTGCAGGCGTCCCCCCCCCCCCGGGGGTTAATAATATCTTTATTAAGCTTAGGAATTTCTGTTTCATTCATCTGTGAAGCAGGATGCTTGTGTCTATCTCCTGATCTTACTTCACCACTTCCGGGTCAGAGTTCAACCAAACGACAGACTTCACCAGAGATTTGACCTGTCAGAGAGTCGGAGATGGGTGCAGGTGAAGAGGTGTGATTTCTTCCTTACCTGTTGTCGACTACGATAGAGCTGATCATGCAGCTGCTGTTGCTCCTTCTCCCTCTGATCTTTGAGGCACTCAACAACGCTGACCTTTTCCCTTAACTGACAGGCCTCTTCATGGTGTCTTCTGACCTTTTGCTTCAAGTGTCTTACCTCGCCCTCCAGTTCTGCCACCTGAGTGAGAAGAAATAGAAGGAGAGGAGAGACTGAAGGGGATGGGAATGGAATGACTTTTTTTTTTGTGGCGATGTAAAGCACACACAAAGACAGCGAGGGGGTGGCTGCAGCCTAAAAGTGAAGAATCAGGTTTGAGTCAGAGTTTCCCAGTTTAGTCTGAGGACCAGGTGGGAAAATGTAGGCACAGCAGACATAAATGAGTAACGATTCCCTTTTCCTTAGCCCAAACTTTTCCAGGAGCCTTTGAGAAAGGTGCTACGCCGGTAGCCAAGAGTAGGACGCTGCTGCTGGTTTGGGCGCTTCCCTCGAGTGGATGTTTGCAACTCTGTGGGTGTAGAAGAGGTCATTGATGGAAATAAATATATGCGGGTGCCCGCTCAACCTATCCTTGGAATATAAAAGGAGAGGAAAAAAATACAAGACAGAGTTTGAAACCTTGTGGTACTACATCGACTTAAATTCAAGCCTTGCGATGCATTTACTACTACTTCTGTACTTTTGGCTTGTCCCATGAGGGGTCACCACAACAAATCAATGTACCCCACTTCACCCTGTCCTTTGCATCGTCCTCCCAAAACACCAGTCACTCTCATGTCCTCCATCACTACGTCCATGTATCTTCTCCTGGGTCGACCTGTAGCCCTGTTCCCTGGCAGTAGCATCCTTCTACCGATATAGTCCCCATCTCTCCTCTGGACATGTCCAAACCATCGAAGTCTGGTCTCTCTGACCTTCTCTCCAAAACGTCTAACCTTCACTGTCCCTCTTATTGCCTCATTTCTAATCCTATCCAATCTGGTCACCTCCAAGGAGAACCTCAGCATCTTCATATCCACCACTTGTAGCTCCACCTCCTGTCTTTAATCAGGAAAATCCACCACAATTGTTAACATATAATTTAAAGAGTCTTAAATTATAGTAGATAATCAGAGAATAGATACAACTGTTAGATGAGTAAATACGTCCTACATGCACAAATACTGCATCAAACCTGTTCCTGTTTCCGCTGATGCTTTTCTTCAGCCGTCTTCATTTCCGCCCTTAGCTGCAGAATTAACTGATCTCTGCTCCGTATCTATGCACAGAAAATACATAAATTAAAATCAATGCTTGGTTTCACCACATCATATTAAAATCCTTAAGATTCGGCTGCGTAACTCTGGCTAACCACACGCAAACACATGAACACATGCATTGCACACACGCAGTAACATTGACCTCCAGTTGTGAGTTGTGGAGTTTCTCTTGGCACAAACCCAGATCGGCCTCCAGTCCGTCTTTGGTCCGCTCCCTGTCTTGGCCCTCCATCCAGGCCCTCAGCTCATCCTTTTCCTTGCACATCTTTTTCAAAGTTGCCTTTCCTTGGAGCACCTGGAAAATTATGTGGCAAAGCAAAGGCACATGATCAAAGCCACAATGCTGATGTTATTCACAACGTCCCAATCAGGACAATTAGACTAATTCAAATGAACTTTAAAGAATACTCTGACGTACAAAATGGTATTATCAATGGTATCTAATACATAATACACAGAATTAAATAATTGATTCTGATTCAATTTCATTTTCAAGTGAATGCCACAGTAACTACATTTAGCTGATGGGAGAATTAAAGTCATTTAACACAATTAACACTAATATGAATCATGAGTATTATAGATTTGTCTCAGTGAATAATGACGCAGTTGTTTTTACCTCATTCTGGCATTCCGAGTGTTGCTTTTTTATTTCTGCGAGCTCCCTCAGCAGAATGCATGTCTTAACCTCCCTCTTCTGGATCTGGAAAATCAGAACACATTTCTCCTGCATCAAGGATTTTGGATCAGCCTTTTTTTTTTTTTTTTTTAATGGCAAAATACGTGAACGTTGTCTTTGATGATGCTTGACAAAGTAGCCCTATGTGAAGCATCCCACATCCTCCAGTCATCTAACTGTATGTCTTGAAAGCGGTGCATTTAGGTTGGTGTTAAACAGAAGGTAAAACATCCCTAGCTTGTTTTTATGAGTTTAAGGTATAATGATGGCGGGGGGGGTGCACATGCAGACAAATGGTTGTTTTTAACGCTTGTGTGCATTCAGTGTCTGACAATCGCTTGTGTTTCTGTTTCCTCTATGACCTTCCTAATTACTCACTTCACTCTCTGCCAAACGTGTGTGTGTGTGTGTGTGTGTGTTTCTGTTTCCTCTATGACCTTCCTAATTACTCACTTCACTCTCTGCCAAACGTGTGTGTGTGTGTGTGTGTTTCTGATTGTCCTCATATGCTTTCAAGATCACTCTGGAAATGTATTTTCCTTCTCTTTAATCTGCTCTGTTTGCATTCATAGAGTCTGCATCCTGCCAAGGTTTGTCCTATTTTCTACCCGAGGTCAGTAAAAGTAGTCAGGTGTCAGCTCGTACGTTATGAGCTGGATTTGTTATGTATTATGGGATGTTTTTGCATCAATGATGCCCAGGATTCTTCATTAAGCTTTTCGGCGTTTCTTAGGCTTTTAGAGAATAAGGAACCTGGTCACTCAGCTGTTACATAGGTGAGTAGATTTCCTGCAAACCTTGAGAATCACAGTCTTGTTTTACTTCGCTATATGAGGAAGGAAAAAACAAAACAATGATGGACAATTTGTACTCTAAAGTGTAATTAACACAGCAAACCAATTACTGGTAATCTGACTTGATTTAAACCGGCATGTAACAGCACTTCTTGCCAGACCAAGTCAAAAGCTCAATTCCTCTCTCTCCCTCCATCCCTCCAGTCCGTCCTGCATGATTCAGGGATTGTTTTGACCAGAGTTGAGAGCTCGTTTGTAACTGTCCAGAGGGATTGATGGAGTTAACTTGGCTCTTTGACCTCTCACCTCTGGCTGTCAGAGAAAACCATGCTCCCACACTGCCATGCGCATAGCCGCTAAATCACAAACGAGTACTCGTGTAAACACTCGCAGACCCACACAAAGACCCAGTGCCACGTTCAAGAATAATAAAGGTTTTGCTTTGCATTCTGTGGAAAGTAGACCAAAAATGTGACCAGGGCATTTATTGTGGTTACAAATGAAAGTCATTCTGCTTATTTATGGCCTGTACTTCCTGCCAATTTGTAAAAAATATCTTAGCTTTATTTATCTGTGAAGCCGCGTTTGTGTGTATGTGTGCGTGAATTCCCTGCGTGAGCATGTGGTAGACAGAATGGATGTAGATAAACACTGGAGGATGTCGTGTCAAAACAGACAACTTGTCAAAACGGCACACTAACTAGGTCAATCACAAAGTTTAAGGAGAAACTTTGGAGTGGAGCTTTGGTTTATGCATATCTCTACATGGATGTCTCTCTCTGTGTGTGTGTGTTTGATAAGCTTCTGAACGAATCTGCAGGAGGGGACCTCCAATATCGAAGGTATTTTTAAATCAATGAGCTCTTAAGTGTATCTCAGTCTCAATGTGTTCACAAATACGCACACACACACACAACACGCTGAACAGACAGAATCCCTACTGACAGGCAATGGCAAGATAAAGAGGAGGAGAAAAGGGGGGAGAGGATGACAGAAGAGGGAGAAATAATATTTGAACAGCTGGGGGTTGGGCATTGAAAGGGAAAAGTGGCATGACAAGAAAAGAAATGAGCATTAAGCAAAATCAAGAGAGAAAAGTCAGTAAGTTATTCTGTACTTGGGTAGCAGGACCGACGCTTGTGCAACCTTGAAGGCTTGAACAACCTTCGCGCAATTCTGCTTCCTATCCACTGAATGCTCTTTCTGTCACTCTTTTATTCTTCTTTGCTTTCACATTCTCTCCCCTTTTGTCCATTTCCAATAATATGCATCTTTTCTTGTATCTTTGCCAAAAGTACTTGATAGAGGAAGTCTAGCTGCATAGTATTAAAATGATTGTTGGAGGCACACCATGCTGCCAATGTTAACAAATGAGTTGGCAGGAAGTGACACTTTGAACAGACATGAGCACATTTTGGAACAAAATATAAAAAAGATTTTTTTCTTTTGCCCACTCCTCCTCAGTTTTATTTGCTGAGAATGGAAAAACTAGATTTGGGTCTTGGATCAGCTCCTACTGATGGAATTAAAAACTTCAAAAGGGTCTTGCTTGGTCAAAGTGACCCATCAGAACAATAACCTTCACATAAAAGCGCTGCTTTTTTGAGAAGAAACTGTTCTTCCATTCTGAATCAAACTTAATCAAACTATCTAAGTGTCTGTACGAAACATCCCGACCACAGCATATTATCCACTGGACCAAAAGGTGTTGGCCTTTATCTCAACTTCCATTCCCCCCGATGTTGTACAACCTCTCTTCTTTTCTCCTTTATTCTCACACTAAATCCATCCATCTGTCTAACTCATTCCATCTTCTACTCCCTCCTGTGTGCATCTTATGACCTGTGCATTTAAAAAAAAGCAGCCTCCAGAGATCTGAAAATGTGGCTTTTGGTTTGGAGAAGACGATGCAGATCATCTCCGAGACAAAGCCCCTTGTCATATTAATGGCTTTGCCGCTTTCAAGTTCCATGATGGGAGAGTTCAGTGCAGTAAAACGCTTTAACCACATGTTAAAACTTCAGCCACATCTGGCTGTTTGTGCATGGATAATGTGTGTGAGTTTGTGAGATGGAGAAAACTACAGCTACAGATGAAGGATAAGTAAAAGAGATTCAAATGCATAAAGGCTACGGTTTTACAAATGCTATTTTGCGCTTAAAATATTTTAAGCAAAATATAATGGCAACTTTTATTTTATGTATTTTCATCGAATTATTCACCAGCTGATCATGACCGGACTCTAAATGTTATGAATACCAAAATCAACTGTCAGTAAAAGGGGGAAATAGAAATATGTGGACCTGTCTTTTCAAAGATTCCTAACATTAGATTAAAAAAAGCATTAATTTTCTCCTCCATTTCATAAATTAACCATGTAGGATCATTTGAATGTACTGCAGTTCATGTAAAATTCAGGCCTCTTCCCTGTCTGAGCCTTTGTGGAGAAACCAATTATAGATTGATGAGACAAACATTGTTAACATGGCACTCATTAATTAATAATTTAAAGAAATACACGCAAGACCATGTGGAAAGACAGTCCAAAACGTTGGATTTTAACCCTTACGAGATGAGATAATTCTTTCCTCCATCTTACTTCACAGGCGTTTCTGAGAATTAAGAACAATAATACTAATACAGAACAAAAATAATGGACTAGTCATTATGCAGAGAAAAGGCAAATTGCATCCCTATCCTTTTTCTTCTTCAAGTCCAAGAGAGAGCAGGAGAGGGAATCGGCAGAGTCCATTTCATATGGGCGAGCGTGTGTTGACAGTATTTGTACAGCTGTGCTAATGTTAGGACATTTGAAGCTGCAGAGGAAAATGCTTAACACAGAGTCCTCTCAGTTTCACTCACATTCAAGTGGGAGAAAGCGCAATCCTTCTTTTACACATACCTAGTACATCCAATACAATGAAGGAGTGAAGTGTGCAATGTTTAAAAGTGTGCGCTTGCATGTGTGTATGCGTGTAAGAGAGAGGGGAAAGTTGTAGCAGAGTAAGAGTAGTTTTGGTGCAAGGAGCAGGGCCAGATGTGGAGGAGAAACTAGATCCCTGCACAGACTGTAGTATTCTCTGTTCATTTAACCAAAGAAAGACACACACACACACACACAACCCCACACACACACACACACACATGTGCGTGCACAGTCGAGCTAATTGCATAAAAAAAACACATGACCAATCTGAGATGGCTTATCCTACAAGACCACTGAGATCTCGATG
This sequence comes from Brachionichthys hirsutus, assembly GCF_040956055.1. Classification (NCBI taxonomy): domain Eukaryota; kingdom Metazoa; phylum Chordata; class Actinopteri; order Lophiiformes; family Brachionichthyidae; genus Brachionichthys; species Brachionichthys hirsutus. The sequence goes on along the minus strand of NC_090910.1, from coordinate 6,590,539 downwards.
CAACAGTTTGCTCGCATCATGCGGGTTGACGACTGAATTAATGTTCGCCCCACGAGAATGAAATGCAAAAGGTCAAAAATCTCTTTTAAAAATCAAATGTGTTATCTCACAAAAGCCTATTCAGCAGAATATGGCTTTTGCAGCATGCAGTCTTTTCAATGTGAACTCTATACACTGGGAAGCTGTTGGAACAATAGCCTCAGAGCTAGCCAACAAAATTCCGACCTCGACTCTAACCCTAAAAGCGCTCTAAATGAGGATTGTCTGTCCAGTGAAAAGGAATGAGCCTCACTTTGAATTTAACAAATACAACTCTTTAGAATGCAACGTTTGTGCAGTGAAAAGTATCTTTCTAACCTGGTTAACGGAAGGTTAAACGCAAACCACTAAGTAATAACATATGCTTTTGGTATATCACAGAAAGGGCAGGGGATAAGAAGAAACTTAAAACACTGCAGCGTATCAACATGTGATTTTTGACAGTGTCGTCTATAGCTGCGGGGGGGGGGGGGGGGGGGGTTGTGAATATATTGAAGCAGAATAATCCAATTTTTGTCTTCATAAAATGTGTGTGTTTTTAATAAGGCACTAAATATCAGAACATCCCATTACCCATTATCTAAACCTTATTATCAGCGCCATTGTAGAAATAGACAATGCCTGTCACAGAGAATATTACATTTGAAAATTGAATATTTAAATGAATCCCTCACCTGTGTGACCCTCCTTATCAGCCCCGTTGTTGTAAAAGACAAATGTTACATTAAAGGTATTATATTTCATCACCACCCTGCAAAAATTTCATTTTTCAGTTTCATCACCCCCCCCCCCCCCCAATATTGTCCACGTTGTGCAGAAACCATTAACAGAATGCAAGCTTGCTCATAGGGAAGAATACGTGGCTAAAACAGGCATGACATGTGTCTAAACATTGCAATGATGTTTAATTGACTAATAATGTATAAAGATGATTTCAATGATGACTTTGAGAGGGAATAAAACAGTTACCTTCCTTTTAGAGGAGTGACGCACATGTGTGAGCTCCTGCTGCAGACGCTCCGTCTCTTTGTGGGCGTGGCTCAACTGGGCCTGCATCAGTTCCCGCTGCTGTCTTTTTGTGTTCAGGGCAGTTTTCGTCTGATCCAGTGATTTGGTGACGTCGCTATATGCGCAGTCACTTGTTTGCAACTGAGATGTGAGCGGAGACATACAAAAAAGGATCGTGAATGCGTTTAGGAAAAGGCTGAGACGGGAATTCCATTAGAAGAGAGGGGGCCGGGGAGCAGAACTGGTGAACCCACAAGATACAGCCAGACTATCTCTGTCTGCCTGTAGCCTTTGAGTCAGGTTTGGGAACCTACAGTTAGTGCTTTGACTGAGGATCAATAAAACTGAATAAAACTAGCAGCGGTCGAGGTCATAGAAAGCTGTGATCCATTTTCAGATAAACACAACATTGCAAATTTTCCAAATCACAAATTTCAGAGCCCCGCGGATGCGCTGGCGACGCGTCCGGGGTGTGCCTGCCTTTCGGCCGTAGTCAGCTGGAATAGGCTCCAGCAACAGTAGTGACCCGCAAGGGAGATAAAGTGGCTGGAGACGAGATGATTGAGGTCGTCTCGTCAATAAGACAATGGACAGATGGACAAATGTCACAGACAAAGATCTAACTGCTTAATTTAGGTAAGAAGGAAGTTAAGATCACGTCACAGACATACGGGAGTGAAGCTGATACAGACACTGGTCTCCACACTCTAAAACATGACATTATTTGTTTGAGTCAAGGTCACAGTAAACAGCTAATTTTAATGCCATGCACCACTGATAAACATCGAAGGGAAAGAGCATGCTGAAAAGGAGAGAAAGAAATACGGCGGATGTGAGGCAGAGTAAAGGAGGGAATTCCAAGAAAGAGAAGAAAGGGACAAAGAGAGAAGTCTAAAGGCCATTCCATTCATCATGTGTATGACTCTTTAATGTTACCATATATTACCCATTGGTTCTCATTGTGTGAGACTGGGCAAGGGAGATGAGGCAGAAATGGAAAGATGAAAAAGAGAGAAAGAACGACCTGAGGAAATGCACTGATTAGGCAAAATAAGGAAACAAAATAACATTTACCCATCCCCCATTCTCGGACCCTCTGGTGGCTAAGTGATATTCATATGAACATGTTTTTTTTTATATATATATTGTACAATGAGCCAACCCTCGGCGGAGCCAAGATGGTGGCGATGAGTTATTAAATATGGAGAGAGGGCTTGAGATGGAGCGGAGAGGAGGAGGGGAAGAAGGCGGGATGATTAACTGTGAAGGAAGTAAAAAATGAGGAGAATTCCCCGATGTACCTGACTGGATTTGATTTAGGGAAGGTTGCCCAATTCGGCTCCTTATTTAAGAAGAGCTCCCTTCCTGTGTGCGTGCGTGCGTGTACGTGTGTGTGTGTTACCCACGTTGCGCTGCAGGAGAGCCAGACTTTCTTTGAGCTGCGTATTGTCGAGAAGCAGCTGTTGTGTGTGGGTCTCCTTCATAACCAAGGTTCTCTTCAGGGAGTCCTCTGTGGCTCGCAAACCAACCACATCCTGGTCCAGGTGTCTCACATGGTCCTCCCTCTCTTTCACCTTGAGACACAAATGGACAAAAAAAATATAAATGACAAAAGAGTGCGTTGAGTACAAACCCATACACACCTACCATTCTGACAGCACCTGGAGGGCTTACCTGCCATTCAAAGACAACATCGGTGGACAATAGACTTGGCGAGACTCTTCGGCTTACTCTCACTTTTGTTCACAGATTGAACTAAGAAGAGCCGACACATGCACAAATTCCAAACACTTGCCATTTAATTCCATATTCTTATACAGTCACAATCCTTTCATCGTGCCTCTGGTCCTTACCTCAGGTTATCACCAGATAACCTGAGGTAAGGACCAGATCTCTAGAGCTGTGTGTGATCACTGTTGAAATTCTCTTTGAAAAATGTTGTCACCAGCTGCACTAAAGAAGAAAGAAAAGCCTCTGGTATGACGTTTTTAAAAGCAACACCGAACTGGAACCCATGCATTTATCTCTGGTTTCATTGTACAGAATAAAATACACAAAAACAAAATGCTATTACTGCATATAAATTTGTTATATAGTAATTATTTTGTAGAAAGGAGGGTGATGATTTCCACGGAAGCAGCCAGTCGCTGAACTCCTCACCCCATGCATGAATGTGAGTGTGTGTGTTTGTATGTGTGTGTGTGTGTGTGTGTGGGCCTGTTGTTCACAGACCCCTTGCAAAATCAAAGTCCCTGCTCATTAGTACTGTGTTAAATGAGCCCTGTGTTAGATTAGAAAGGAGGCACTGCAGACGGTCCACACACATAAAAACACACGGCAACAATCACATTTACACACGACAGAAGTACACACCATAATCCTCTGATTAACAAAAGCGTGGTGTAAAGCCAATAGAGTTGTGGCTTTCTGATGTTTGAGGGGACACATGCAGCATCCACAAATCACCCACATGAACTAATTATTTTGTCCAATTTGAAGACTCACACTCATGAGGACATTTTCCACTGCACCTCTTTCAGATCCTGCCGGCATATTTGGGTAGTTCAAAGCGAAGCTGATGTCTCTTCTGAGTAAATGGGACTAACACACTTAGGGTCCTTATGTGCCCTCTGCTCCTAATGTAATTGCTATTTTCCTCATCAATGATGCATTATTTCGCTCAAACACATCCCGTCCGTTGTTAATCGGAATGATCATTCTCGTGACTTGGCAAGAGCAAATCTGCAGTATGCGGTTCACATGCATGACCCGACACAGGGATTTGCAGCAGCCCTCATGCCTACTCCGAAACAACTAAATTGCATTCGCTCACTTGCGTAGGACAGAATATCAAGGGAACAGCTGGGCCATCGAAGACCATCTATCTGTCCCTGATCACGGTGAGCGGGACTGAATAAATGGCAACGCGTCAGCTGCAGGTTTCGCCTGGCTTTTAAAGGGAATGCGATGCTTTTCTCTTTCAGTCTTGCGCTTTGCATGGTGCTCAGATTGCACACTGTTTCAATATCAGAAATGGGTTACACACACCCTTGTCTAAAACCCACTGTGTCTCTGAATCATTGTGTGTTTTAGTTCTCAAACTTATCCAGTGTGTTCAGCACATCAGCCAACCTCATATTACAGTGAGCTGAGGTCCGTCGTTAGTGCAGTTAACTCATCTACAGTGCCGTTAAACGGATGGTAACAATTATAAGTGAAGAGCCGCTAATTCAAAATGGACTTAAATTACTTTCTGCGACTATTGGGAAATAAAATAAGTTTTACAATACTGTTAATCTCAGGCACGTTGTGTTCAGAACATTCCATATTTGATCAGAAGTTGGTTCCAGATGAGAAATGATTATCTAGCTAAAGAGCACATTTTCTGTTGGCTTAGATATTATCGCTACCAATGTTAAACCAAGTTATGGTAAAGATTCTGCTCCAGGTTTTTAGGGTACCTTCAGCTGCTGTTCATGCAATCAGAACCGCTGTCATTGGTATGGTTTTGGTATGGTCACTTATCTATTTACCCATGATGCAGCTTGTTAAAATTCCTACAGAGCCCAAGGTCTTTACAGTTCTGACTTTCAGAACTTCATAATATTGTTACATAATTGATACAATATGGTGATTTTTCTCATTTCCAGGTCTGCCACCATTATAGATATTAAAACAGTCCCATGTGGGCTGTGTAAAGTCTTAATTCTCCAGTGGGGGAGAATATAGGAACTTGGCTGAAAGTCTTCAGAAAAAAATATCAGATTTGTGATTTTATTTCAAATTAGAGTTTAAGCTTTGGAATTTCATATTAGTAGAGTCCCCATTGGGAGAGAAACCTCAATCTGATCAAGTCTCATTGCTTCAGCAATCAAAGTTTCACCCTTGGGGTCTTCCCTTTAACTCCTGCCTACCGTCTCCTTTTCCTTCTCCTCCTTCTGGTTCCTTTCCTTTATTCTCTGCTCCTGGCCCATCATATGCTTTTGCCACCAAGGTGGCGGCGAGGAGAAAGGGAGAGAGCGGCTTGCGCAAATCCTTGATTGACTAAAGTCCATCTTCCATCTAGGATTACGAATAGAAATGGAACACTTGAGGACAAAGGAAGGAGGGGTGAGATGGGACCAGACAGAGAGAGAGAGAGAGAGAAAAAATGAGAGATGGAGTGTGATAGATTTGAGTTGTGCGCACAGTGAGAGAGAGAGAGAGAGGGTGGCTAATATAATTGAATTAAAATGATGGAGCGGGGCCATTTCTAAGCAGGTGGGAGTGTAGAGTGAGAAAGAACAGACGAGATATTAAGTTCTAATAAAAGAGAGATTAGAAAGTGGCTAGGAGGACCGCTCTGCCTTTACCTGTGGGAGCGATGGCCCCCACGTAACCTTTCACTGCAATATGCACATTGATATTGTCCACCCTATTCCGGGCCTGCCACTCATACACAAACAAGTGCACGCAAACAAGCATTCTTGCAAGGGCTTTGCACATTTGCAGGCAAATGAATCTATACTTATGCATGAACTGGGGTGTAGGAATAAGACACTATTGTGGTGACACACAAACAAACACACACAAACAGTCACGAATGCAGTGTGACAGCAATGTATTATCGGCTCCCCTTCAATGATCCGTCAGGCGGCAGCCATCGGATAATGAAAACAGCTCTTTGGGAATCTGCTGCTATCCAGACAATTAATTAACTAATTGCTCTAACGAGCTCGTTAAACGCGCGTGTTTTGGCAAGCTGGCGTGAATACATTAACGAGGCTAATTCAATTAAACAGGCGCAGATTTCACAGCTGCCTTTCTCACAGGCACACACACACACAGTACAAATCCTACAGGTGTTGTGTACAAGCTGGCCTCAGTTGACTGTCTACCTCAGAGAAATCTTGGCACGCTATCAAAAGCATAATGACATGCAGATCAAGTGGCTCATGCTGGTGTGTCTGTGTGTGCATTTTTTTATTTTTTTTTGCCAGTGTTTGTGCCTCAATGGCCAGATGTGCCTTTGAATCAAAAGTACGGCTCAGTAAGCTCGAGCAGCTCTGGCAATCTGTATAATTGAAAGGGTGCAAAATGAGTGGGCGGAAAACTGTGTGAAGCACTATGATATTATATTTATACTAGCTAACTGAATCCCAGAGGCCAGTCAATAATGTTAGCCAAAGCTTAACAAGGCAATATAATTCTTAATTTGCGCCTGAGACTTTCAGTATTGTGCTACTGTTCATTTTAGACACTGGGACATACATGAAAGGCATGTGAAGGCGGTGACTCCTACCTTTTCTCTCAACCCATCCAGCTCCTCGGTCAGTCGGGTAATCCTCATCGTCTTTTCCTCCAGCCTCATGTCAAAGGCGGCTTTGAGCTCGACCCTCAACGCCACCATTTTGGCCTCGGCCTGGAAAACGGACGGAGGATTCACGTTTATTCATTGTCATACGCTGCAGACAAAGCTGTGGTGCTAAGAGCGAAAAGATTCTGCGTTATGAAACTTGAGTCGCTTATGGAAGATATTGTGTAGAATCAGCCTCATACAAAGAGGATAAATGTCATTTATGTGATTGGCAATGTGGTAATATATTTTTTTTTATCTTGTCCACATATACAATAAGTAACACAGATATTATACACGAGGATGGACAGTATGGATTCAGATTACTTTTGTACATACTAGGAATACATTATGTTGTTCTTTTTCTTCAAAAATACAGATAAATACCACCGATTGTGACTCTGTATATATATATATATGTATATATATACTGTATATGTATATATACACACACTAGGTTGACATGTACTAGGTTGATGAGTGGCTTATGTGCATTATTGTAATTATTATCTCTTTTCCATTTACTTCCTGAGTGTCCAACCATACACTATGCATTGCTAAATCATTACCCGCATCCGTGGTGCAAATATGGAATAAACACATTCGTAAATTGAAATGGAATTTCCTGTCTTGACAGTTTGATATGTTCATGACCAAAATTCTTTGTTGTAGCCTGTGGCATTTTGTGCGGATTTGTTACCTGCTTGTTAAAATATGATGATATATGACTGCACACAATGGTTTGTGTGTAGGTGCTGGCCAGGGAGGACAAGAGAAGTGAATCCATACCATTTCGATATATAGTAGCAAGACATTTGGATTTTTGCCACTGAGCTTTACACCTCCTGGAGGCTGATGTTAAAAAGGTTACTGACACAAGACAAAGAAATTCAACATGAAACATTATGTGTGTCTATTCTATAGGCAAACATACACTCAGCCATTAACAAGTGGACTTATGTGGACACAGGGACAGATACACACAATGTGTCATCAGTCAGTGTCCCAGCTGCAAATTAAATGTCAATCTCGATAACAATTTGAGTCCACTCTGAAATATCACACTTCCTCCTGCCTCCCTGCCCCCATACTTATTCTAGGTCGTCATCATTCCTTTTTTTTTTTCACACAAATCTGCACACCCTCCTTTATTCATAACACATGCTGACCCGAACCCATCGCACAATGTGATTAAATATTTATAAATGCATTTATTAGTTAATGATTTTCTATCGTTATAATGGTTTATTTTGTATCCTTGCGACAATTTTCAGATTTTAGGTCTCGGTCTGTTGTGCCTCTTTCTCATCATATTACTTTACCTGCTTGCATAGCCTGCAACCTCGCTCAGGAAACTCGGGAAGTGAGAAGTGATTTGGAAAAATGAGGGCAATAAAAAAAAAACACAGGGATGAATGGAAAGATGTGATATAAGGTAATACGCTAACCCAATCAGCAGGCTGCTGTTTGCCGACAGTATAATCAACATATCCGCCTAATGTCATTACAGCTATATGAGAAATAATATTGCGTGAAATGATATTGCACTGTGCGTGCATGCATGTGTGGTGCACACATGTAAAAGCTCAAGTGTCCAGATGTATGTATCGCCGACCATTTTCCTGGCACAGACAATCCCCTACGCACGCACATAAAGGCGATAAAAAGAAGCACAATTCAGCTTGCATGAAAAAAAATCTCTCAGTGCTTATCCGTATATAAAGACATACAAAAGGGGAAAAAACTGCTATTGAATTGAGAAAACTTGACTCGTTCAAGACAATCAACTGATTAATGATCGTCATGGATACATTTAAAAAAATGATATTACTTTATTTCTCTGACAATTTGCTTAATTTAATTAAAAATGAGATTTTAAGAAGAAAAATTTGATTTACTTGAGAAAATGATTGGTTGGTTCAGTGAAAATCAATATTTTTATGCATACACGCATATAAATCTTCATACGTGGACACACAGAATGCCTACTGGCTCTGACACAAGAGGATATTAGTTAGTGTGTGGTTTCCATATCCTCTGAATGCATAAGGTCGCTGATGGCCTCTATTGATGGACACTGGCGCGAAGCCATCACTCAAGTTATGGAGCTTTAATTGGAGACAGCATAAAACGATAAACCAAGGAACATGCATGGCTGAACAGCCCAATGTAAACCATTAATCATAGCGCAGGCAAAGACAAGTGGCCGCCACATACACACGTGCATGCGCACGCGCACTCACACTGAAGTGTGCATACAGCTGCAGCTGCACACATATCGCCCTTTCGCTACAGCATTTGTGTGCATATTTGCACAGACACCTACACGCACACACACACACACACACACACAAACACGTGGCAGAGACAAGTGTCCCAGTCACATATTCTCATGATAGATGACCCATTTAACTTTGATTTCTGAGAGAAATGAGCTCACCAGCGATACAGGGTTACCACACACACACACACCTACACACACAGAGATCCTATGTGTGCAATATATGAACTCAGTGTGCATTTCGGTTATTATATATATAACACCTTGCATTATTTTGTGGACATACTGTATGCATTCATGCCCCCCCCCCCCTCTCTCTTTCCTGCACACATGCACAAACACATACAAACACACTGTGTGTATTTGTGTTAAAAAGGGTTAAAATGGTGGGATGATTTGTGGTATAAGCAATCAGAAGTGAAGTAATTTATCAGTAGCAGTGTCTAACACATATTCATCTGTTCGTAAATGCAAATCTGCACACGCCCACAAGCATACACCTGCTAGCAAAAACTGCTAAATCACACGGGAAAGAATAAATGAGATGAGCAAGAAGTTGGCATTAAGGAAAAAATGCGTTTATAACACAAACGCAAATTTGCTCTCACACACATTACGCAGAGCAAATCCTTGGAGTAAATACAAAAAGTGACAGACACATGATATGTGTTGTAAAGTTGGATTCTGTGTAGTCCTGTTTTCACATCTGCAACACCTGGAAAGCAATCCATGGGTGTTTTAATAGGCACACAGATTTTGCATTGTTTCTTAAATCTCTTTACAAAAATAAATCCAATTTGATTAGACTTTAAATTATTACATTTGCCATGTTGTGTCTCATCTAGGACTAATGCAGATACGCATTTAAACAGATGACAATAAAAGGAACACAAATAAGCCAACAAGCTAATTAAATATGTAAAGACATGAATTAAATAGTCTGCGTCACTACAAGTTGCATCAAATAAAGAAGTAAAATCTTCAGGATTGTTGTCTGAAGGTAGTTTCATGATGTCTTTCTCTATTTCTCTCGCGCCCTGATGCCCTCTCTTCTTCACCAGAATTTAGCACCAACTGGTATGAAAAGGTAAGACAGGGGTTCAGTACCCACCAGCATAAAATAAATCATGCAAGGAAATCCCAGGAAAGATAGAGTTATGTGATATGTGTTTATTACGTAACTACAGAAGATAGAAATGTCATTAATTAGAGAGTAGCGGTAACGCTTTCTTTAAAAGTGGAAATGAGAAGTGTTTGTTACTCTGAAGTAAGAAGATTATTCCTGCAATGATAAGTGAGTGGAATGGCTGAGAAAGCTGAAGGGCTCAGCATCGGTGGGTTAAAAGACTCAGTGGACTGACACAGAACCAGAACAAGAGACAGAAGAGAAATTGCAACCACTTCTCTTCCCGTCTTATCTGTAGAGTTTCATAATGGTTTTTCACAGAATTGTGACTGCAGCCAAATACAAAACAATTTCCGTTCCTGCCTTGGTCCCCTGAGTAATTAATTTTTGCCAAGTGTTGATGGTGTATTCCAGCCCATTTTTTTTGGGGGGGGGGGGGGGGGGGTCTTTGATTGCCATAAAAAAATATATAAACACCCAATAATATGCGGCTCTGCCACAGCTGGGGTCTGGCAACATATGAGAGAGTGTCGATATTTAAACAAATATAAGGTGCTTCAGAAGGATAAAAACCTTCCAAATACATACAAAATGTTCACACACGTTCCATACGGCAGTTGCAGGCCCTCAGCGCTCCTCTGTCCTCGCATGCTTGGTTTCTCCATCTAATTGCTGCCATTCATCAGTCCGTGTGTGTGTGTGTGTGTGTGTGTAACAAATGCACCTGTACTTTGTGCCTCTGTGCCAGTTTTGTGATTTTGTGGCTGTGCATTTACACACATCTGTAAGACGAGAAAAAATAGAAAAAGTTGGTGTACAATGCAGGGGGCGGAGCATCAGAGCGCCATAGGACAGGATATAAACCTGCTAGCTGCTACTCGTACTTGCAAGGTGCATTTTTATCTTCATCAAAAATGACAAACAGCTTCTGTACTATAATAAAATAATATTTACAAAATAATACTGTGTATTTATTTTGTTTTTTATTATTAGTGTTTTTAACCTGCTTCTTTTCAGATGTAATTAATTACATGGCTGCGGAAAAGTGGTATCCCAGAAATTTAAGCAGCAAGGAGGTGTACGTCAAACAAAACCCCTCAAAAAGCATCCTCAGTCTTGATTGCTGGTGAATGTTGCAAATCATTTTTCAACATGGAGAAAATCAAACAAGTTAATTCCAATTTAGCTTGGCTTGCAGGTATCTAAAGTTGACATATAAACAAATGTGACTGATTGCACTCTTTTCGGCAATCAGGGAAATGTGACAGATAAATAAACCTATTTATGGTGTTGCCAAGGAATGAGTGTGTCCGCAAAATTATACTCACACGATAGTGTGTTTAATAAGAAGGTCCACATTATTGGGTTTTTTTATTAGTTTTTTTTTTTTTTACATGTGCTCATGTGTGTGTATGGGTGTATACAACATGATAATTTGTCAGTTTATGTTGCGAGGGGGCTAAACAGATAAGCAATCCGCAGCTCAATCCTTCATCCTGCTCTGATTATAAATCAGCTGGAGATCTCAGAAGCAATCAGCAAGAGCAATCTGCTGCTCGTACAGACACCTTATCAATCAGAGGCTACCATCACACTGTCACACATATTCGCATGGTCTTCCACACACCCATTCACACACACATACATACACCCTCATACACAAAGGCAGGTATCCCACAATTGTAATTCCACATCCCTACCCCGCAGACTCTTTCTTCCTTTTAAAACTTCTTTCTTTTCTTTTTCTTTTTTTTTGTCTTGCGAAACAGGATCACAGAGTTGCAACAACAGTTTCATCCGACAAACTGCCTGGCGGCCACGGGACTGTGCGGAGCGAGGCACATCACTCCTAATTACAGTCTGATATTAATAACAGAGAAAAAATATTAATCTTGGAGGTAAACACTAAGCCGCTTAAAGGAAAATTGCAAATAAATCAGATTATTTTATAGGACTATCCTCTGAATGGGCGAGGGGGTAATGAGAAACCTGGGGCCAACCTCTCTCTCCCTCCATCTCCTCGCTCTGTCCCTCTGTCATTCCCCACTCTGCTGTGGGATTGAAAAGGTGTGGCTGCGTTTGCGTGAGCACATCTGTGTATTTGTAAAACTCTAGCTCAACCCCCCCCCCCCCCCACACACACACACACACACTACAATCAGCATTGCCTCCCCTCTACTCTCTTTCTCTGCTGCTGTATTCATTTTTCACCTCCAATTTTATTTTTTCATCAGTCGGGGTGGGGGTTACTGTGGAGCAGATTCAATTAGGTTCTATGATTGGGTCGCTGGTATTCAGGAGGGTGGGGTGGGGGGGTCATGGAAAGGTTAAATAATTCAGTGGCACAAACATGATTATGGTTCTGTAGCGTTTGATCAGAAGTAAGGTCTGTCATGGCAAAGTAGAGCCCCTTTTACTTGCAACAGTTTGGCCTGAGTGGGACGTCAGAGCCGGTCCACATGTTGGTTCGGTTAATTCTTCCACTGACTAGCAATTCCATGCTGAAGATGTTGGATAGCACAGGAGGCATGGGGAGGTATAAGGAGATATGCAAAATACAAGCGTGCAAAAGTGTGAACCTGCAACACCAGTGAGCCTCATAATACACAAATATACACATAATAATACATAATATATATATATATATGCTCTGAAACATTCATTCTGTCTTTTATAACATGCATGCAGACGCAGACACACACACACACACACACACTTCATGAGAGTAGTAGAGTAATAAAGCCCACCCTTGCAGTGAAATTAAAGCAAGTCAATGACACCGGAGACTGAGCGCACTAAATCATTTTTATACTCAGATGAAATAGCCAACATAACGCCATCTCTGCACATGTATCCAATATAACCTGAAGACTATGAAAAAAGCAACAACAAAAAACAAAAGAAGAGCCCGACAACTAATCTAATATCATATTGGATGTGTCGGACTCATGTCAAAACAAGAGATTAATACTAAATATAGGAAACATGATACAATAACGGTATGAGATCTTTTTATATTCAAAATGACCAGGCAGCAGAGAGCACATTATGAGATATTGGATTGATAAACAGGACGGGATGCTGTTGTTGGCCGAGTATAATAGAACAATAACGCTGCTCCTGGGTTAGCAAAGATTGCATTATGATTTTAATGTGCTTTACGGACACAAGCCCTTCACTGACAGGAAATTATGTCAATAAATAACCAGCCGTAATTTTAAAACAAAGAGAAGCATAGGCAATGAAAAATATGCACATACCAAACGGCCTCTGGTTACTCTCTTATACAGTCGTGCATGTACGCACGCGCACGTCAGCATGTGCCACACTGAGCAAAAAATAGGCACAAGTCGGACTCACTGTTAAACAGAAGGAAATATTTGAACACAAATGTTAGAGCAAAATTTGAAGTAATTCGGGTTCATATATGAAATTTTTGATGATAAATATTAAAGAGCGAAGTTGCAGTGGTCCCGTCTTCCATGCATATTTGCACAAACACACATTTCAATTCCCTCACACCTGAATTTGCCCACTCGTAGATTTATTCTGACAGGGAATGTCAATCATCACATTTTGGGAGTGCCTGTCAATCATCACCTTCCCTCAAATCAAGAAGCCAGAGCCATCAGGGAGCTTTCCCATCTGTCACAATCCGCCACTTCAGGCGTGGAACACCAGTCAGAAGCAACCAGTCAATAGACCTGCTCGGTTCTCCAGTCCACCGCTGCAGCCCATCCACCGGTGTCGCACTAAAACATGTCCTACGCTCCCCAGTTCCTCTAAATCCCCACCCGCCCCACTAAGCAATCCCCATTCCATACTCAAGATGTGTATTTACATGGTGCACGCCACGGAGAGCAAACAAGCTCATTTAAAAGTTCACATGCTAATGTGTGACATTTAATCCAAACTTTACACGGGAAAAAGGACATGCAACAATAGATTCGGATTCTTTTCCTGTCCGTGAATCTCATCATGGTTCATCGTCAATATTTATGAGGTGAAATAATGGGACACCTTAGAGCGGCGTGCAGGGAAGGGATGGGGAGTTTACATTCTGAAAATTGGACCGTTAGTGATATTTGCACTCCAAAGTCTCCTTGTCTGAGGATATTGTTGATATACACAACTCACTAATTGTCTTTACGTGAAACCACAAGGCCGAATTCCAGTGAATAGTTTCTTAGCAGCCAAATCCCATGCACGTGATATATAATTATTTTCTCATCAATTTACAATCAACTTTAAATGTCTGGCTTTTCATGGCGAGCTGCTGAGTGTCAATTTCTGAAGCGACAGCGCGCTGCAATATCAGCTGCAGTTAATTAATGCACTAAATTCCACGCGTTGGCCAGGCCGCAGAGTGAATCTCTTCACGGTCTGTCATGCAATCTGAAAGGCTGCTGCTGCACACTCAGCCAAAGACAATTTCCTAGAGATACACCAATGAGAATCATTTTCATACTTCAGCACTGGATAGAAGGGAAAGTGGGAAAAAACAAAAAAGTCAGCCAAAAGGTGTGGGAGGGGTGGGAGGGGTAGTTAGGTCTGGGCACAACTGTGTGACTGACCCTGAATACATTTTTTGGTATCTCCAGCTGACATACAGCCACATGCACTGCATATTATATTCCCACCTTGATTTATGTTTGAACTATTCTTTATTTCTAGGTGTTGAGTTGTGGGAATCATTTTCACGTTTGCAAGCATAACTTCTGGGTTAATCTTGCGATGCATTCCTACAATCTATTAGCGTTGCACATGTTTTATTTTATCATTCATTTCCCTTTTGGTTATGGTGCAAGTAGGACGATAAGATCGCACACTGATCCACATGAGGAAACCAGGCCTGCACACGCAAAATGAGACCAGATTTTAATTGCATTTATAATCTATAATTTTTTTTTACTGGTTGTGGGTTATATTTTCACCCTAAGGATGGGAGAGGAGCAGCTAAACGAATGTAAGGACAACAGTGACATGTCTTTCCTCCGGTGAGACTCTGACTGCTCTATGTTCTCTCGCTTCATATCGCCTGTTTCAACGCTCTTTCAACGGCAGAGCAAAAGAGAAGAAACAACACTGGGTCAAATGAACAGAAATAAATAAAGTCTCGGATGAGCACGGTTCAGCATGCCTCGGTCAATTTTTGTGAGTGGCAAAGAAAAAGGTTTTGATGTGCAAACAGGTTCTTTCTGTCTTGTTCTGTCTCTCACACTCACACACACACACACACACACACACACACACACACACCTAGATCGACCTGGACAGGCCAGGGATGAGCACACCCCATCTGATCTGTGGCCCGTTCATTCATTAGACCCATGCTCTCCCCTATTGATTTCAGCTTAAATAATGAGAAAGCTTATCCAAAAATCTTTAGCATTTGGGCTCCAACTTAAGGGAATCGATGGGGCCATTTCCCATTTTGAACAGCACATTTGCAGGGGTTTTATGTACGGTGAACAGGACAAATCCCGAAGCTGATAAATCAATAAGCCTTTTTGACGATGACCAGGCATGCTCGCTCGCTCGCACACACACACACACACACACACACGCGTACATGGACACACTTGGCTGATAAATGGTATTTTTGGAGGCAATTAAAGTGAGCTGTAAACATATGAAGGCCAATCAATTGGTCAGTGAGGTCTATTATCAAGGCTTTAACACTGATTTAGAAGGGGCTTTAAGGAGCCAGCGGCTTTAAGCTTGGCACAGTCATTTATGTAGATCAGCGGCAACTAGCGACCTGCACCGATCAGTAGTGCACTGAGCTAAGCCACTCACACAACAAGACATCACATGTCACCATTGCAGAGCCTCGACGAAAAAGCATGCAAGAAAGAAATGGTTTTATACTTTGTGCCTGCATCTCCTTGCCCTCCATATGATGTGAACCCTACCCTTTCCTGCTAGCTGAAGTGCCACAGTGATATTAAGGTCAAATAAAGCCTCTCTCCACTGTTAGTGTAATACGTTGGTCTTTGGGTTCTCTTATTCTGACCTGTAAAACACCTTTTATTATACCGATGTGTTTGCATAGGCTGGCCTGACACATGACATTTCAATTTTATGTCCAATCAACCTGGGGATGGGGGCATTTTGAGGGTTGCACACTAACCGTTTCCATGGTGAACCACTTCTGTCAAAACCACCAAGGTCACAGCTCCTGACCTGCAGTGTTACAAGTAGCCTACCGTACAGAAATGTGTTCTGTTTTTTGGTCTGTGCTTCTTTGTTCTTATACATTTGGCTTTATTTTTCCTTTCGTCATTTACACCAGTCCCCTTGCTTTCTCTTTTGTATCTCTCCCCCTTCATGTTTCTACCTTCCTTCATCTACTCTTTTCTCATTTCCCTCTCTTCATAACTACATTTCCTTCATTTGACCTTTTTTTCCCCTCCTTTCTTTCTTGCATATTTAAGATTGACTAATTGTGCCATTACGGGACCTGTGGTGTTGGTGAATCCATTATGCATGGCCTCTGCTGGCAGTGAGTCTGAACACAGCCTGTTTTGAGTCATTGTAATTCAGTTTGCTAACACGCCGCCTTTTGTGCTGGAGCGGGGTTTGGGAAGATGGTTTGATAAAATATTGAGGGCAAGCAAGGCAGCTGCAGATGCTAGCTGTCATGTGTGAGCGAGTGAATGTTATGACAAGCATGCTTAAACATTCATGCGAGGGGAGTGGGGGGGGGGGGGGGATTTAGGAGGGCTTTTCATTAACACCGATATGTCTTCTTCTCCCTGGTGAAGACGCTGCTGGTGGAAGCATGACAACAACAGGGAGGCGAGGAATTAACATCTTGAGAGGAATCTGTCATGCGTAGAGAGAGGAGGAACAGTCAACCCTCCGCATGAGCAAACACAAACGCACGGGTTTTTACGTTGGATGGGTACCCCTCGCTACCTCACATGCATGCATGAAACGTACTAAGCGAAATTGGCGCTCCTCTTTCAAACTCTAACCGACGGCAAAACAACTTTCTCTTGTTTACCAGAACATCTGAGGGAGTAACACCGCTGATCAAATAGCTCACAGTGGAGCAGAGACACATGTTCAAATAGGGAGAGTGCAACGGGTTCTCACGTCAGCTGCAACAACGACACAACAGAAATGATTATTACGATTGTTTTTCAAAAGAAGATACTATGAGCGTGGGAGGATTCTAGGCCAACCTTACATCACCCACACTGTTGTTAAGTTGTCAGGAGATTTGACCTGGGAGCAAAAGTGCAATCTCTTGACAGTTCCTGGAGACAAGAGGGAAGAAAAACTATTTGCGGCGTTTGTTTGGAGCGAAGCAACGGGCAATCATTGCATAACCCTGACAAAGCGAGGTGAAGAGATGCTTGAACAGGACTGTGGTAAATGGTCACGACTTAAAGGCGTGTGAAGATGCTTGTTGTCTTTTAATCACTAATCTAAGGCCTGACAACATCTCAGTGGTACAGTCTGTAGTTTTGATGAACATCAGATGGCATGCGCACTACAGTGCAATAACAGAGACATCATTATCATATTGCATGGCATGCTATTATGGAAGAGGTGCACAGCTTTTAGCTCACTAAAGCTGCATCAAATCAATCGATACTTTTAGTGATGATCTCATGAAGTCCAATCATGGCAAAAAGGAGCATCAGGTATTCTCGCCGTAAGTGGCTTTGACTTGCAAAATGTGCTTGCATAACACGAGCTTTAGATAATGTCATAAATGGCTTTAAATGCTGCAGGAGGCATTAAAAATATGCACAGTCATCTGTTTTACCTACACCTTGATGCAAACATTTTGAATTAATCTTGTTTTCTCTGGTCAAGCAATTCCATTTTGATATTCAAATTTGTATGTGCAACAGTGCATGCCTGTGCAAGACTGATCTAATCAGTCATATATCAGCTAATATACCAAGGACACTGAGGAGATGACTCAGCTAATGCGAGCACGGGCTAATATTAGCATCTCACCCTCAATCAGGATCTGCTTTGCATTGAGTAGCATCCAGTGTTTGGTCCTCTCATTCAAGAAGTGCAGGCTTTGGATGCCAGCGGATCCCATTAGCACATTAGCAAACTGTGCCATGGCCTCCTGCTAATGTTGGGTGCATCATTTGATGACAAATTATTTTCTTCAAAGCCCTTAAGTCAATTTTGAGGGCAGCCATGAACTTGTTTTGAAAAGAAAACCCAAGGGCAATTCATCAACTGTAGAGGAAAACAGAGATAGACCAATAGCGTAGCTGACAGGTGGTTGCATGCTTGGAGATGGGAAACTATCTTGGTTGAAACTCTTTACGGACTCTTGCCTCAGCTCCAACACACAATGAGAGTCTCCTCCTCGTGCCAGATAATCCAAATGCTGTGTTTTAACTCAGGCTCTCCATCCAAGCCAAACCAGAGGGGCAAATCACACTTATTCTAATCCTGCATACTCCATATGATAACCTGCATGCCTCTGTGTCACAAACACGGGTGCGGAAGAAGCAAAACTATACTTGATATATATACTGTTACGTGTGCACAAGCGTGTACATAAAAAACGGTCTTTTAGTTGAAAGCCGGAGCATCCCAGCTGCGCCAGAGGGGAAGTGACACCGCAGATCTGGGAGACTTCCTGTAAGACATAAATCTGTTACGTTTATTCTCTCTTTCCTGGATACAACAAAGCCAGTCTTGTCTCAGTGTCTCCCTCCTTCCTCTGTCCTCACAATTCATTAGAAGCACAAGAAACAGCGGTCCAGCTCAAAGAAATCTACTTTCTCTCTGTTTCAGTTTCAGCTCCCTCTGCCTTTGTCTGGCTTATTCCCGTTTTTACCCCCCCCCCCCCCCCATCACTCACTGTCCCTCTCCACGTCTCTCTCCCCGCTCCAATCTAAACACTGTCTCTTCCACATGGCCCGGATAATGAGTGGCGAAGCTAAACGAGAGGAAACACGGCTCACTATTAGGATGGGAATGCTGACTGAAGGTTTTAAACAAACGGGGAGAACTTGAGGCCAAATTGTATTTCCAAGGACATAAACTAATGGAACAGGCAGACATTCCCTGAACAAATACACACTCCGTTTAAACGACCATAATAGTTGTAAAAATATACACGTCGATGTGGATCTAACTGAGAGACGGACTGAGGGAAGGCGGTTTTAAACCCGTACCAGCTCACATTTGCGCAAAGCAAAAACACGACTGCTGCTTACGTGAGCGCTCTGCCACTTGTTTCGTTGGCGTGAAAAGCCTATCACCATTCAAAAGCACTGAAATGGAAAATAATAAGGGCCTGACAAAAATAAAGACTTGCCAACGTCATGGAAAACTAATTAGTCAAATGTGTTTCCAAAGTGCCTGATATGCTTTCATGCAGATAAATCAACACCCGCATAAGTGCACAAAGAGGAGCCCCCCCAAGCCGCCCTCTGTGAGGTTAATTGTGTTATCTAGGGTGATTAACATAACTAATTACAATGCTTGTTAACAGATAAGTATTATTTATTCAATTAGTGCTTGGGTGAATGTCTGAAGCTGTGCATGTGTTTGGATCCCCCCCCCCCCCCCCCCCTTCATCACTGGCACAAGTTCAAATGAAAATGAAGCAAAGCTAAGTAGGCATGAATTGAGACCACTGGGTGCAAGTACGTGTGAGTGCGTGTTCACTTCATCATTTATCTATTCAACACACACAGATGCTCACCATCAGATGCCAGATGCCCCCCCCGCCCCCTCCAACTGTGCCAATCATGCCATGCGGCAGCTCTTAAATGCCTAATCACCGCATTAGGCTTCTGTTTAACATAATTAGCATTGGTAACAAGACGAGCCAAGTGTGGCGGGCTGTGGAAGTCACGGCAACTAACATATGTCACCCTTTCGGCACCTTTCCAGGCAGCTGAAGAGGACACTTGTCCCTGTCAGGTGGGTTTATGGGACATTTGCATGTCTCCGCTGATTGCTGGTAAATGATGTAGGAGCTGAAGTTTGCACCACCTTCTGATGCAATATATATAAAAAAGAAAATCCAAAGGGGTGAGTGAGTGAGTTATTTAATTTTATTTTTAAGCTTGCAAAGTGACACCGCTCTCACAGCTATATTAGTTAATTAGTTAATACCGAGCTCCTTTCGCAAATGCCTTCATTCGTGTTTGCAAAGGCAGTCGCCGCCTTTTGTTTGTGATGTTCAACATGCACTCGGAGCTGACAGTAAACGGGAAGAAAACAATGCAAATCAACAGCACTCTCCGAGTTCTCGGCGCACAAGCGAAAACTCACAAACACACACCAATGCTCACAAATAACCAGAGAGGGAAAATGAAAGACAGGACGAGAGAGGGAGCGCTACATTTACTGAAATTAAACATTTTCTCATCAGCCTGAGGGTGCAGCAGGCCCACTAATGTATTATTCATCCCCACTTCACAAAGGAACATTAATCAATTATGAAGATATGAGGATCTTAAAGTATAGAGGAGAGACGAAGAGCGGCCAGTTCGTATTAATATGCGGCCGCAATCGTGTGCCCCCACCCTCCACCCCCTTGCTCCTCAAATCAATATTTTGCAGATTAATTTGGAGCGGTTGTGGCGAGATGGAAGGATGGAGGAAGCGGGGGGGGGGGGGGGGGGTGGATAGGAGAGCGGGTTTGAGGTCTGAATTAAGGTGAAGTGTTTTGTTGTTGTTTTTATGAGGCCATGTAATGTAAATGCATGCGTGTAAATATGCTGCCGTCTTTACTGCTGTGAGTAAACACACTACAAGAGCTCAATTAAGAAAACATCTTACAAAACATAACTGAAAGTTCTCTTCAGATTATTTCATACTCTAAATTATTGCTGATTGAATGACTGAAACCTTTACTTACTCTTTGACTTACTTAAAATTGGACATCCTGGTTTTTAAAAAAAGCATTGTTTCTACATTATTAATTTGAAGGAACGTGATGAAGAGAAATAATGTTAATATTTAAAGCTACATATTGTAATGCATTGTTGACTGGTCTACATTACTCACCTCTGAAGTTAAGAGAGCTGCTTTCTCTGTCCACTTTTGAACTGCTGCAGCATGGGCCGCTCGCTCATCCTCGATCACCCTCTTCCAGTCTTCATCCCTCTTCTTCTCCTCCTCCACGCTCCTCACCCACTCCTCCTCCTCTCTCTTGTGTTGCTCATGCCATCTCCTCTCCTCTGCTTTATGCTGATCTTTTTCATATTTCAGTCTCTGTTCCTCTTCCCTTTGCCTCCATCCCTTCTCTTTTCTCCCCAGCTCTTCGTGAAGCTCTTTTGCGCTCAGCCTCAGCTTGGAGAGCTGCAGTCAGAGAGACGAATCAGTCACAACCCCCGAACCCGTTAAACAAATGAGGCACCAGGCATTTAATCTCAAACACTGATCTAAAACATCACGAGGCCCACTAAGGGAAAGCAGCCTGCAAAATGTCTGAAGAGAAACCGGGTTTAGAAAACATGTCGGGGCGTGTGACTGGCAGATTGAGGTCATAATTCTGTTTAGATTATCAGGTATTTCTTCATCAGCGTTGACTGTGCATGAGGAAGTGTGCAACTAGTCATCCATACATTTATGGTACTCAAATTACTTGAGCATTTCAATTTTATGCTACTTTATACTTCTTCTACTGTCGTACAATAACTATTTTGCACATTATACTTGCTTGATATGTGTTAAATGTGAATCTTAACAATAAACAAATACATTGTGAAACAGTAAATAAATAGGCTCCAACTAGATTAGACATTTCCCCCCTTTTTTCTTTTGCAATTAGACATCTCAAAATATTTATACTACAATCCTTTGGACAGAACCCTTGGACTAACTATATATACACATTTAAAATACAGTATTACTTTGTTTGCATCTTTCACCACTGCAACTGATCCGCGTGAGTGCGCCTACCTGAGCGTGTGTGTCGGCAGCCTCTTGCTGCAGCAGCTGAACGTTAGCTTGCAGTTTGGTCACGCGGATGTCTTTCTCAGCGATCTCCTTCATGTTCTCTTTCTGGATCTGCTGCAGACAAGTGAGCTCGCTCTGCAGCTGCAACAGCCTCTCGCTACTCTGCAGCGCCCGTGTTGCAGTCTGGAGCCATGATTGATTTAAAACAAAATATTACTTCAATAGGGAAAGTTATTTTCATTGAAAGTGAATATACTGCATCTATGATGACTATTCACAAATGCTGATTACTCTTTCACCGATGTCATGCAATAATTATAGCCTACCTGACCACACATCAGGAGCATGTCATTTAAACTTTGCTTTTATTAACTGATGCTGTCATGTTTTAAAGTTGAAGACATTTTGATTATGGGTGTGTTCTTCTACCATTGACAGTTGAAGTGAAGTGTTGATATTTGCTCCTCTGCAAGTGAGTGTTTTTTTTTTTTTTTTCCGGTTATTGTTAGACAGTAGAGAGAACACAAAACATGACCCACTACAATAAAAATGACAATGTTATGAGTCGTGTGAAGCACAGACTGCAAACATGTTAGTAATACGGAAATCATTACAGATGAAAACATGCCAACACTTCATCAAAAGAGGTTGAATCATAAAGTTTCTTTCAATGGGCTTCAAAGGTGTCAGATTCTGGGACTGTCTTCAATTCATGCAGAAAGCTGATTGTCGCTGACAAACAGAGATAAAATCATGTGGCAATCATCCTTATCAGATCTGTGTGCGTGCATGTTTGTCTATGCCGGCGGATCCATCCGTGCATCTGTCCTGCAGACATAGCAGTTAAACGGAAACACAAACCGACTGGAGAAATATATCAACAGTTGTTGAAAGTGTGATTAACAGAACAGGCTCCAGCTACTCAACTCGTTCCTCCGATGCTCTGTAATCACACAAACCACTAATTAGCAGTGGTGCAAATGACTCAGATGCAGCATACGCAAGCAGCAACCAGCGAACAAATACACAAACGACAAACAAAACTCGGTTTACCACAAGCACAAATCTATGACTGGTGTGTGTGTGTGCATTTCTGCAAGTCTGTGTGTTTGTGTTTGTCTTAACCGTAAGCCGCAGAAGACAGTAAAACAGCAGTGGGTATAATTTAGTGACACCCTTTAAGAAGGTGTGGGAAGGCCGTAAAAACTCTGTTTTAATCCCGGCCATCAACGCCATGTTTGTTTCCCGGGGCTCTGAGATATGCTGGTAATTCATCACATATGGCTCAGATTCCTGTTAAACCTGACTGCACATGGAGTGCTTCCAGCACAGCTGCCAAACCCATATCGTAAAAAAGAAAAGGACTTCCCCGCCTTCCAGACAGGCTTCTAAACAACAACAAGGAAGAAGCATAAAAATCGCCTTAACAAACCATATAATTGTGTCGGCAATTTGAGAACTGTGGTAAAAAAAATAAATCAGAAATGAAGGCAGGATAGAATTAATAATAATAATACATTATTAGTATTATTATTATTTATGTGAGTTCATCCTTTAATTACAGATTGAGCTGATCACCTCTCGTTTTTCCTGGTCATTTTCTGTAAGTTCCCTCTCCAGATCAGCGATGATCAGGTCCTTGGCTTGCAACTGCATTTTCAGGTCCTCAGTCTCAGATGCAAACTCGACCATGGACCCCTCACTATGTCAGAAAATCAGGATGAGGATGATAAAAAAGAATAGTAAATACTATATATAAAAATGGCATGCTTATAATTTTAAGAAAAAAAAATATGAAAGCAATATTAAAAGCAGGTATTAGTAAATTATATAATAAAGGCTGAAGGTGGAGAATTTCCAATATAAGAATTGAATATGTTCAGAATTCAGAAACGTACACAACTACCTGTGGATGAACCCTGATTCATTCAGGTAAAGCTTTATAACATTAATAAACAAATTATCCATTGTTTTAAAATGTATGATACACATTTAAAGAACTGTAATTCAAAAGCACCAAAGAGATGCTGAGCCTCATGAAATTTGAGCTAGATGACAGCAACTGGAGCAGATATGCACAACTGTGTGTGTGTGTGTGTGAGTGTGTGTGTGTCTTTCCCAGCGGTGAACATTTGTTAACTCTGCCCAGACACCTTTCTGAGTCACGAGTGACAGCTGTCACACACCCCAAGAAACAGATCACACAGCGCCGTGCAGTTCTTCACAAACACACACACACACACACACACCCACACACACATGAAATCTCATATTTACCGGCAGCCACATGAGACGAGTTATTCTGATGAAACTTTGCGCAGATTAAAAATGTTAAACTCACATTTGATCAACCGCGTCTACACATTCGCACCAAGAAGGGATGGAAAAGCGAGATTTGACAAAAGTGACATGTGAGTGATCGAGAGCGCTGAGATTTAAATCTTTCACTTCAAAAAACAAAAAAAACTTTTCAATGAAGTGAAGTAAAAGCCACAGAGGAGAAGGGAAAAAAAACTGTTTTGAGATTATAGTTAGTTTTTGTCTATAGAAGACAATAGGGAAGTGTCTGTGCTGCTGGCTGCTAATTCACTTTCTATTCCAGTCTAACTACTGCGTTGCTGTCTTATGAATTCTCACTCTGCTGAGAGTTTCACGAGGAGAGTGATTTAAAAAGAATGCGTAAAAACAGCATGTGCTCCTAAGCAAGAACAGAAGCCTTTATATTCCAAAGTGTGTAGACAGAGACAATCTCTCCCTAAAGATATGCATAAATTTCAGCCCTCAACTTTTACAAAGGGACAAACCTTTTACAGTTAAGTCGTATTTAATGTAATTTGACTTATTATTTTAGGGTGTATTAGACGGAGGGAAATAAAGTTTCGAAAAAGATACTTAAATCACCCATAATTTAGGAGAGATTTTTCAGAGGAAAATGGTTTGAAATGGGAACAAGTTGATAATCAAAAGAGGGCTTTTGAAAGAAACGTAATTGCAGCCAATTTTGTCCCCATTTTCACCTGCACAGTGGGATGGTGGCTTTAAGGTGCTGTGTGTGAGAGAGAGAGCGAGAGAGCGCATGTATATGTGGACAATAGAAAATGCACGATAATAAAGCTAAGAGCACCATTTCATCTCGGCCAAGTAAAAAATGCAGATATAGACACACCTAGTGATTATGTAGTCAAAGAATGAAAAATATTTAAAAAAAGAAACCTTTTTGTTTTATTTAATGGCACATGTGGCTTTATTTTATGTACCATTAATGGATGGAACTGAATTTAATACCCTAAGACCCTAACCCTAAGAATTTTTATGTGTTTTTTGCTTCTTTTGGGAAAATACACAAAACAAATTCGGTATGGAAATAAGTCCAAATACAAATATGTTCATTGATGTACAAAGTGTGTGTGTGTGTGTGTGTGTGTGCATGCATGTGGGTGTACATTAGCACCCGATGGATGCATGTGAAAAATGAGGCTGCGTGATTTACTACGTTGTTAGATACAATACAGCAGTTGTGCTAAACAGATGGCACAATGTCAAACAACAGATGAACAGGGAATTCCCATTTAGGGCCTTAAGTGTTGTTATGATTACTGTGTGGACAGAGAGAGCAGCGCAAGTGAGTATGACTGAGGAGCGTGTGTGAGTGTGTGTGTGTCTGAATGTGTGTGTTTCACCAAGAGTGTGTGTGATATTAAAACAGAGTCTCAATATCTCAAGCTGTCACTCAGGCCTATTAGGGAATGCTAACAAAATTAGTCATGAATATTCAGTAATAATATGCAAATTGACACCCCTTTCCACTGCCCTGTGTGTGTGTGTGTGTGTAGGTATGTGTGTGTGTGTGCGCCCTCAGGGCTGTAGACATTGGCTCTGTAAACCCAATTCTTTCGACATCATTACAGAAGCAAGACATAATCCATGAGACAAATACAAACATGCATATAATATAATGTCGCTATTCACAATGTTTATGTCCGGAAGTAAGTTTTAAAGTTCCTGCAGCCACATTTAATGTTGGGGGGGGGGAAATGGCTTTTTGTTTTATGTGTGAGCACACAAACATGGAGATAGTCTGTTGCCTCCGTGTCCCCAGGGTGATGTTTGACATGGTGCGGGTGCTGCCACAGCAATTAACCTCCCTGTTAATGAGAAGAGCCCTGTCAAGGAGCCAGATGGCACAGGCTGGCAGGCTGCCATGCACATGTGCACACATGCATGTACACACATGCTGTATATGCATGTGCACAAATAATCCTGTCTCCCCCTGCTCTACACCTAACTGTTGGTGGTTTCAGGGCCACTCGTCCCTCCCCCTTCCTCTTCACTTTCCCCCCTCTGCTGTCACGCCATGGCTCTCCATCCTTCCATCCCTCTTTTCCCTCCCTCCCTCCCGCGGTCTCTGGCAGCTGCTTATCCATGTCGCAGCACTGCAGATGTCACAACTCACCAGCTGGGAAAACTGTAGGGGAGGAGAAGAGAGGAGATTTAAGAGAGGAAGAGAAGTTTGTTTGTGAGAGAAACAACCGTCTGGATGGGGACTAATTGATTGATTTAAAAATGATTGATTGACTGATTTTGTCATTAGGGCTAGCTGTGCTGGGATATGTGACTGTGTTGGAAATTTTAGCAATGATCATATAGATGTATCATTATTAATTCTATAAATATAAATACACATTGAATAGAACGTATACGGCTAATGTCCACCTCTCGCTGTCCCGCCTTCTGTCTGTGTGTGGGTTTGTGTTAATGAGCGTGGCACTTGGCCGGGGCGCGACCACTGTGTACGCTTGTCTGCATGTCCACAGAGCAGCCCACCAGGCCGGCGTATTGATCATTTAGCTAGCCCTAATAGGAGAAGAGGAGCCCAACCTGGGAAAGTCAATATGGAGAAAAAGAGACATATCCTCCCTTGTCCTGAGAGACAATTGGTGGTGGAAGAATGGGGGGGATAGAAGAAAGAGACATTCTTGCAAAGTAGAAATACTCACTGGACAATAGGAAAGGCTCATGTCATGAGGAAAATAATAATGAAGCTCCAGTCTCCTACGCCTAAATATCTTATTACTTTTGTTAACAAAAGAAAAGTTTGGCGTCTAGAATTAGAACAGTTTCACAGAGACATACTGTCGAGGTATGAAACGAGTTAAGTTCCTACCTTTCCCAAATGAGAATCAGGAGATTCTGTCAAAGCTTCTTTTTCCCTAACTAACTTTCAGCATTTGACTGCTTTTGGCAAAGGAAAACAGCACTCAAGTTAACTCAAGTGTGTTAAAAAAAAAAAAAAAGCTCCGCAGGAGATTATACTAAGGGAAAATAATAAAAAAAATACTGACACCCACTCACACATCAATACATCGATGGATCAATGTGAGAGTGCTGTGTACACCATTTCAGCAGAAATATATAAATAAATCTGTAGATAAACAAAAAAAAAGAAACCAGAGGAAATGGAAAAGTAGATAAAAGACTCAGGTTTCACCATGAACACGTACACCTTTAACACACACACACACACACACACACACACACACACACCTGGCTGAGTGATGCTACCCTGGAGGGTGGCTTCAATCTGATGTGTTTAATGTTGACGCTGGTGGCAAGAAACACACACACTCACCCGCTGTTTCAACCTGCCTGTCATTTCATTTCATGAGACCTGATTTACTCATTTCATTTCTTTCTTTTTTTTTTTATTATTATTATATGAGCAGCCATTTAAAATGCTCAAGGTGTGATGCAAATCCCCACGTCTCCTACAGCGGCTGATCTGACTGAGGATCCATCACGCTGATCAGTGCCTCACACTGGAAAGGCAAAGGAACCCTGTTCAGCCACTCACTAAAGTGTGCCACATTGTGCTCGACCGCTGATTCCTGCATGGCTCGGTGCTTTAATTGGCTGCGCTGCGGGCTGTCAGACTACCGACTGGTTACTTCCGCCCGTATTTGGGTTTGTGCTGACTGACAGCTTCTGAAAGAACAAATATTGACTGAAATGTTATCCATGTGTTTTGAAAGTCAGAGTAATCCCACTAAAGATTATAATGTCAAACTCTAGGATGTGGTTTCAGGCAACATCCCATCACATCTATGTACAGTACATTATATGTTTTAAGTCTGTGACATCAATGGAAGGTTTTTGTAAACTCAAACTATTTATTGAGATTATTTTTTTTATCCCACAGAGAAAGTCCTCCCTCTAATTTTAACCAATCTTTGATGAGGGTTTGGTTTCTTGCTCAAGGATATTTTCAGTTTAGGGAAACTGGGGATTAAACCAATAACCTTCTGACAGGTGGAGGACCACTTTACCACCTAAACCACAGCCCCACCAATTGTGCAGCCGCACTGAAAATTGTAATTTTAACTCTTAAATTAAACTTAAACTCTTAAATAATGGAGATTTCTAGGGAGTCAAACTTCGTTACTGGTGTTACTGGTATTACTGGGGTCTAGTTAGTCTGAAATAGGTACATATGTATGAGCATGAAGATTTTGATTCAGAAAATCTTTCTTTGATTAGTTATGTGTCAAAAAAGTGTGAAACTTAAAATAAGGATATGTCTTTCCAGCAATGTCTAAAGTTGAAACAGAAAAAAAGTCTTTATGGGCCTTGGGGCACTGCATGGTGGGAAATATTATATATGGATTTGCATATCGCCATGGGGACAATGGTGTTGCAGGCACTCCCCAAGGAGCTAGAGCTCCCTACGGAGAGAGCGAGTCCCCGAGGCCAACGCCGTTACCCATCTCAGCACCTGTGGATGCGTGTGATTGTTTGTGGCTACTTCTTTATTAGTTAGTTTAGTGAGACTAAACTTTTCTTGGGGAGAAAAAAACCTTCTTGATGAAGAGGAAATATAAGTAATTCATGGCGAGTAAAAGTGCTGCGCACACCTGTGTGGGAAGTGAGCCGCGGGTCCAACGAGATCACCCAGATGCAAAATCTTCGGATCATCTTCAGGCCGCTGTGAGAAGGACATCCAGTTTGTTAAACATTATGATTGATTAGTGAGCCCTAATTTATCATTGCATTATATTTGGTGTTACATTGAGAGATTCCATAGTCTCAAAATGTTACATTTATTTCGTAATTGTTCATCGAAATGACTAAGAAATTCAAAGAGAGTCAGAAAGTGCTCACTAACAGAAAATAATTTTGCAAAAAGTGTCTTTCGCTCTCTCACACCACATGAGCAGAAATGTTAATTGAGCCCGATGGATTGGAATTTGCATATTTATGGAAACGTTTGTTTTATGATCGTATGACTGAACGATGAAAGTAAATATAGCTGCTTCCAGCTTTTCTGATTTTCAAAACATCGACAGGTGAAACAATTTTATCAGAGACATGACAAAATAAAACAGAAGAAAGAATCAAAGATGATGCTTGATGGATAAACGATGTTAAAGCAGCAGGAAGCTAAAAATCTGGGAATCACAATAATGCAAGTATATTGGAGGTCATTCCACTCCAAAAAAAATAAAAAGATACAATCTTTCTGCCATTGAACAAATAACTTAATTAAATATTCTGGGGAGAAAATGCATTGGAAGTAATAGGGTTGGGCAATCATATTGGCTTCCTTAATGGTTTGTTCCCAGTAGGCAGATCTGCCAGTCAGTGAGGTTATGTAAGGTTTGGAAACAGAAAGAATAGGAGAAGATTAAACAGCATAGTTTCTCTAAAAGGTAGATTGTGGGGACAACTAGATCAATCACAAGCTATTATTAGCATATGACACTTCTAGGAAGCAGCATGTGTACAGATGTGACTGTTCTGACATCACATGGACTGTCTGTCCCGCTGCCAGTAGAAGATCAAACTGAACAGTAGTGCCACATTCTGAAAACACCCTACATGCCTGCATCAAATTCCAGAAACATCGGTCAACAATCAACCGAGATATTGAGGAACACATTTTGAAGCTCCATTGACTGTAAAGTTAACGAAAAACTCAAAGCGCTCCAGAATCCATGATCTCTTCTGTTCCCAACTTCCCGGTAACATTCCTAACATTTCATTATGATTTCATCAAGATCCGTCATAACGCTTTGAGTTATCTTGCTAACAGACAGACAAGCAGACAGACAGACAGTCCAACGCTGGCGAAAACATAACCTCCTTCTGCAGAGGAAAAAAGAGTTAAGTAAACAAGTATGAATAGACAAACAAATCTTTAAAAAGCAATATTGGACATGTTATATTGTGTAGGAAAAGAAAGTAAAAAGAAAAATACAAATGAACTTGGCTGAATTTTTACATGGGATAATTAAATAAATACTAGCAATAAAGAAAAACAGTGAAATGCAGAGAGAGAGAGAAACTTTAAAGGGCGGGACAGATGGGGGCTTGAGGGAAAAAGATGTGAACCGGCTGTACTGGTGAAATATCGGCCACTCTATCGCCGTGGTGACAGGGGTCACTCTGGGAAAAGGAAATCAATGCTGACTGCAATGACTCACAGGTCAACACATAGCTGTATGCGCGAGTGTATGCATGTACTGTATGGGATTGTGTGTGTGTGTGTGTGTGGTTTTTTTAATATGCATATGCTAGACGTGTGTGTCTGTGTGTGTGTGTGTGTGGTTTTTTTAATATGCATATGCTAGACGTGTGTGTCTGTGTCTGTGTGTGTGTGTAACTGTGTTGGTGTGTTGGTGTGAGTAAAGGATATGGGGCATGGAATGAATAGCCTAAATATACACAGAAGAGCATTCAGGCAGAGTCCCTGCAGTTTAAAAGATAAAATCCTTCCATTATATGTAAAGTTAATATTTGATGGAGGCAGACAGTCGTCCTTCATGTCAGAGAAGACAAGCTGCTTTTAAGGACTTTAAAATACAGGAAACAAGAAATAATGGACTTGTTAAGTTTGTTAAGTTTGTTAAGTACGTTATTCTCGTCTGCGCTTGTACAGTCATTTCTGAGAAAAGCAATAATTACAGGAAATTATCTGAATTTATTTAGGCTACTGGCTTTTGTATCATGTCTTTTTTAGCGTGCTTGGGAAAATCTATAATAAGGGAGGTATAATTGTGCATCATCCAAAAAACAAGCAGAAAAACATGCAAAAGAATCACCGTCCCCGCCCCCCCAATATCAAAACATCCATACATACATCCACTTTCTTCCCTTTGCGGGTCACGGGAGTTCCTGGAGCCTATCCCAGCTGGTTATGTGCGAGAAGCAGGGTACACCCCAAATGGGTCGCCAGTGCATCGCAGGGCCACACAGAGACAACATTCGTATTCCAATGCAGCTCTGAGGTGTCAATGAGAAGACCTGGAATACGTAGAGGTCAGTGGCTAATATAGGCTGTGTGTGTGTGTGTCTGTTTTGCACGCCTTACATACCCTTGGGTTAGCAGGAGTTACGACCCGCTTTCATTATTAAGGTGAGTAGTAGGCTGCATTATGTATGCCTAAACACCCAGTCCATTCATTACTGATGCAATCCACTAAGTACATGAATAAGCTCTGGCTGCGCTCTCTCTCTCTCCCTCGCTCGCTCTCTGTGAACTGTAAAGGAGACAAAATATTGGTGTGATGCAGGCTGCTTTAGATAAATCAGAAATGCACAAATTAATAAAAAGAAATGAAACAACATTAGCTGATTAAGTATGTATGGCTGAATGACAGGTGTAATTTACAGGCAGCCAGCCGAGGTGTCCGGAATAAGGTCTCATTACGGATCAAACTGTGTGTGTGTGTGTGTGTGTGTGTGTGTCAATCCCGTTAGTAATCCGTCACCAGTGGCCACCGCATTATGAAAAGGCTTCCAATCTATGATAATGAAGCCTGTGAAGGTTATGACCACGGTAAACTCATTTGCTAGAAGGAGGCCTCCGTGTGTGTGTGTGTGTGTGTGATACGTTACCATTAAAGACTGGTAAGGAAATATACTATTAAAGTAATGGCCAAACTCAGCAGAGTGCATGATGTGAGAGAGAGAGAATGCAGAAGAGTGAGAGGATCAGAACGCCTTACTTGGATGTTGCGTCACACTCTGTTTTTTAAGAGAAATCGAACGAGTATATACGATGCACACCGCCTATGGTAAAGAGCACATCTCAGTCTGCACCAGAGGACTTGAGAATGTAGAATATAATCACTGGAGGGATAAGAGCGATGGCAGATGCTTGCTGGATGGTTTACAGCACGGTTGATGTTAGAAATGGTAGAAACAAAGAAACAAAGAAAACTTATCATGGAAAAAGTCTGACCATCACTCTGCTTTGTCTTCCCCTTCCCCTGCGGTCCTTCTCTTTTGTTCCAAGCCTCCAACCTCGTCACATTCTGTCATCTCCTCCTCTCTCATCTGTTTGCCCCTTGCCCATGCCTGCTCACTTCACTTCACTGTACTTTCCCCCCCCCCCCCCCCCTTCCTCACTTTCCCTTTTCTGGTTTCTTTTATATCTGAAAATAGCCATCCATTTAAGCAATCATTCCATTTCCGCAACCCCCCCCCCAACCCCCTCCATTTCTTTTGTAGGTCGATTGTAAGCAACGGAAAAAAAACAAAAGCTGGAGCCCGAGTTTACACAGCAAGTAATGGTGAGTGACGGTGGCTGAGAGAAGCGTGACAGAGTCTCGTCCTGCTATATCAGTACCTGCATGTCTACTTTGTTAGCATGCTGAAAAAAATGCAAGTGACCACAAGAAAACACAAACATCTCTTACCCTATAGTAAGGTTGCTTTTTATTCTGTGCTCTAAAGCGCCTGTACGGCATCAAAATCCAATCAATAAACCTATAAAAGAAGTATGAGTTATGCCAGTTTATTCTGCTTTTCATGACATATTCTGTGCTTTTTTTGACAATATATTTGTTCTGTCTGTACGAGCTGCAGAGCAGGAGCCATATTTACAAGCCTGTATCTTAAAGAGACTCA
Organism: Brachionichthys hirsutus; assembly: GCF_040956055.1. Taxonomy (NCBI): domain Eukaryota; kingdom Metazoa; phylum Chordata; class Actinopteri; order Lophiiformes; family Brachionichthyidae; genus Brachionichthys; species Brachionichthys hirsutus. The sequence continues at coordinate 6,557,941 of NC_090910.1, read as the reverse complement.
GGTGGTCACAAAGTCATCATGCCGCAGCAGATTTGAAATAGGGAATTTCCTGCGGCGCCGGTCCATCGCAGAATGATCGTAAACAAACGGTACGAAGCAGCAAGAAGCATTTTCATATCCAGGATAGGATTCAATGCAGTTGTTTTATGCTACTCCGCCGCTAGTGCTCGCAGGTTCATTAGCATGGACAGAGGGCAGGGCTGCAACTTAACGTCTCTTTCTGACTTGCAACATTCATTAATTAAATGCCTAGTGAGCATTAAACACAGTTATCATGAGACAATCACCACAAGATGGCATTTCCAATTCCGTCGTCCATATTTGACTTTCGCGCCGATATAAGATTGAGAACATTTAAGAATGTGGGGCCGTTCTCTGCTTCGATGCTGTGCCCTGCTATAAAAGTTCCATCTAAACCTTTTTTTTAAATTAAACGAACGAATAAGTGAAATGGTAATAAAAACAGAATTAGAAAACCGGTTGATGAGCCACAATCACTGTGGTGTATCCAATGGACAGGTCCAATCTGTGGCTGATATATTAACGAAGGTTTACAAGGGCAGAGCACTACATATGTAAGTTTGGCCTCACGGCTGACCTTACAATGCACTTAGTATCCTGTACGGGGAGTAATGCTGCAGCCACTCCTACAAGCCATTTATCCCAGCTAACGACCGTCAAGCACTCATAAATCTGCATTAGGAACCTCTTTCGCCCTCACTCTCTCCGCTTTAGTATCCCCCCTCATTGGATTCCTCCTTTCCTCTGATATTTTCTGCCTCTATTGCTCAGGCTTTCTTGTCATCGCCCTTGTCTGTTCATTTTACATTTCACTTTGACGTTGCCATCTTAAAGTTTCCCCATTCCCATCATCCCATTGGCTCTCTCTTTCTCAGCTTCTCCATTTGTTTGGTTCTTCTTCTCTCTTTTGCTTCCTCATCATCCATCGCTTCCAATCTGTCGATCATTCCTTCCTCCTCTTGTTAAATTTTGCACCTTTGTCATCCGTGTATCCTAATCTTGCCTCCCACCAGCTAGTCTCTTCCACCAGCTTATTCTGATCGCAGATAGAGACAGCATTCCTGAAATGTCTAAAGTAGTATTGGCACCTATATTGGATTTTAATTAAGCTAATTAGTTCTTTATTTGAAGGATCAAAGCGGTGCATCCATTACTGCATGGAGAGAGACTGGGGGGGGGGGGGGGGGGGGTGGCGGCGATGGTGCAGAGATCTTGGAAGGGTGGGGGGCAGTGAAGCTAATACGGTAATGAAGACAATCAATTATCACTCACAGCAAAGTCATTAACAACAACATTAGCATAGTGAACCATTGCAACCTCCTGACCTACCCTACGCTCTCCTCCCTCAGAGCTGCCGCTACACAAGCAAGAGAGTGCGAGAACGCGAGGGAGACGATGGGGATGAAGGTCACACAGTTCAGAAAGTGTTTTTAATGCAGACCTTCTCTCGTTGACTTAAGACGGCCATACTTCCCTGCTTTCTTAATTTAATAAAAGCTCCTCTTCTGGAGATTGAGACTTTTCAGGCAACAGCTGCGCAATAACTCCCGGCATTCTTCTTTTATGTGTTGCGTTTAACTACAATCAGGGACAAACAATGGGCCTCAGGAGTGCGACTCTGGAGGGTGCTGCACATGACAAGAAAAGCAAGGCTCTCATTAGCGTGGATTACATTGCGAGGCCAATTTTCCCATTTGTAACGGCTCCTATTCTATTGTCATAAATAGTCACTTTGTGAGACGCGCATAAACAAATTGGAGATTTTCATCACAGCTGGAAATATTCCGGGAAATATTCCAGCTGCTCAGTCAGACAATTTAGTGTCGGCACCAGTGACGACCTGCTTGTTTCTTCTCTGATACCAATGAGACAATATAAATGAGGCTTTCTTTGTTAACCCTCTCTTTTATAATCAAGGAGCATTTACAATCATTGTAAGTGAGATAATGCTAATTTAAGACACAGCCTATGACCGTGCGACACATATCCTGTGTTATAATGGTAATACTTGGGAATTATTGTGGGGATAGTCAGATGACAGGAAGAGTGGATCAAAGTGAGGGGCAGTGATCCCACATGATCCCTACTGATCTGTTCTGATCTCCTTCAGGCCTTCACAGCCCCCCCCCCCCCCCCCCCTCCCCCCAACCCATGCTCCTCTGCAAACCAAGGGCTAAACTCTGGGAATTAAAAAAAAAGCCCCGCAGACAAGCTGTTTGTGTCCAGTGTGCAAAATACCCAGACATATCAAGTGACCACATGCAACAACACACTAGTAGTAGATCAGACACTCAACGATGAGCACAAACAGATTATCACTCACAATCACACACAATGTGCCATGCGTGCAATTTAATGTCCAGCATGCTGGATGAATCATCTCCAAACCCTTCTTCTTAGAGCACGGATCACAAAGACAATCGCCCCAGGGTTGTCCTCTGTTGATTAACATCACAGAGCATAATTACATTATTATAAATAATGTATGAAAGTGACATATTCTATCAAATCCATGTTTTTGTAAATGTAGCCACAGTTCATATTTACAAGCGAAAAACTGACAGTTTAATGGAGCAAATATCTTATTAACAAGTTATCTAATTATGGGCTAAAGACATTTGAGTCTGTGATCTTCTGATCTGAAAAAAGGTCATATTGTGAGTAATATAGAACTTATAAAAGAAGGCTTATCTTGTGTGCCTCTAATTATTTATTCGTTGTCGGGAAATCTGAGAAGGACATGTGACAAATGCGATGGCCGGATAAAAGAGTTTAAGAAACAAAAAAATTAATGGAATGGAATATTGTACTTTTACAGCTTGTTGCTGCAGATTACTTAATAGAATAATTAGACATGATGATAATTAATTCATGACTTTGTGGGACCAACAGGATGATGCTTTATCCGTTTGCCTTTGGATGATAAATCGACAACAGGCTAATCGTAGCACTCTAGAACAGAGAATAATAAGCTTTGTATTTCATAATAATACGACCACAAAGCAAAACTCTGTTTCGTGTCCATTACAGTTCAAGCCTACTGCGCATCAACAAGACCATTCAATCAGACGTTTGCCGAGCTCCTATTACCAAGCTCATTGCATCGTTTACATGCTGGAACAGTCCATAAGTAGCTCTAAATGCGCTTCATTTGATTGGATTTCACATTATGGACATCAGAGTAGAAACACACTGTTGTCCCCTGACTGTCCTAATAGACTGCCGAGTGAAACAGTCCATTTGTTTGTATTTGTTTACCAATTTAGACCCAGAAAACATACAAAGTAAGAGACAGTGAGAACGTCATTTAAGACGAGTGAAAATGGAGATCCGAGAAGCTCGGAAGACGGGTCAATAAGTACAGAAACAAGCGATTACGTTCCTTGAAGATGCATCTTTTTCACTTCCAAAGGAGCTTTTACTGTCACAAACAAAAGGGTGTCATTGCAAGCTGTTTTTTTCTACTACCATTATTAGACAGAATGATATTCTTCTGCCAAACAATGAAGATTTCATTGGCTTAACTGTTAACAATATTTAGTGTGATCTCCACTGATTGAATTCTATAAAGTAGAGGAGCACTTGACCTCATAGCATACACAAACTAGAAAAGCACTCGGAGAGCACAGACATCCTCCCAGTACCTCAGTCTCCCTATATTGTGATTTACACCAAAAATAATGGCCCGACATTTATTTTAGTTATATTTTTAGATTCCTTAAGCATTCAAACAAACCTTTAGCAATTGGATTCAAATTTATATAATTATTATTTCACGAAAAGCATCCTTTCAGTAATGGCAGCTTCTTCTGGATCTCGATCCGTAGCTTTTGAAGATACAACAAATCTGTTTGTCCACTACTAATTCCACAGTGTCTTGGTAAAGGCCAGCAAAAACAGAAGCTCCTTTGTGGAGGTAATGAGAGAGATACTATTGAAAGTGTCCAAAAACAAAATGGTTTTGTTGTTAAAACCTACCCTGATTTCAGCTGGATCTGTTTCCTCAGGTATGAAAGATAGAACTATGGAATACGGGACGACACATAGAACGGGAGAACCTGGAAGTACTGATGAAACAGAGAGGATGTTCTGGCAGAGAACTGTCCAAAGAGGCAGCAGCTGATTAGGTGAGATGTGTAACAGGTGCGTCTCGTTCAGTTCAATAATGTCTCCGCAGCTGTGCAGGGCATCAACCTGTAGCAAAAGTCACCATAGCAACCCTCACACATGGGTTTTTAATATTTAAATAAATGAAATCATATCCAGAAAACATTTTGCATAATAGTGCATATCGGGCCCCTTTATGACTGTGATTTTCGGTGAGTGAATTTAATACATATTTTACTTTTTTTTTTTTAAGCCTCCATTATAAGTAAATGGAAAAATCCGGAACGCGACAGTATCTGCATTCTGGATCAGATCCAGATGAAATTCTGTGATAAGATAGAGGTCCTTACCCTACATGACTGTGTCAAATTGCATAAACATAAACAATAATCAACCGAGATATCGAGGAACAAATTTTGAAGCTCCATTGACCGAAAATGCCAATTTCAGAATCCAGGATCTCTTGTGCATCATCACCAAAACTGTGTCAACTTTTCCTGGTAACATTCCCAACATATCCGGAACATGTCATCAAAATCCATCAGTAACTTTCTGAGTTATCTTGCTAACAGTCAGACAGATAGACAGGCGAAAACATAACCTCCTCGGCAGGGAAAATAAAGGAACTGGGAGACTGTGGTTCTGGAGAAAAGAAACGAAAGTCATGAACTGCTCTTCTCCAGTTTCTAAAAATCATTTAAAGCTCTTCCTTCATTATAATCATTTGTCACAGTGATTTATTTCTGCAAATGTACAACATTAAAATTAGAATTAATGCCTAAATCAGTGTTAGTTCCTTAATTAATTCAAATGTGCTGCAAACATTTTGTAAATCCTTACTTCCAAACCGCGATCAGAAGTGTGTTGCTTCACCACCCAACGGGACACATCATGGTCTGCCTTCTTCTGCTGATCCTCAATGGTTTGAAGCAGAAGCTGGTTCTGATCTGTGAGGTCGCCCACATAAGAATGTAGGAAAATCACTTTCTTCTGCAATAAAAATAAAGTGGCAAGATCAGAAAAGTGGTGTACTTGCCATTTCAACAAACCGACAGTAGCATAAATATTTGTTTCTACAATAAAAAGTATTTTATTTTATAACGTGAAATTTGCACAATTCACTTGCAAAAGGATCTTTTGTTATCACAAACAAGCAAAAGTGTATCATTGCATAAAGTGAAGGAGTCTTGAAGAGGAAAAACTCGGAGAATGTAATTTAAAGGGTTTACAATTTTCGTTTTTCACCGATTGCACTTTAGCTATGATTCATATATTCAACTGATGGAGGGCTTCTGCATCAACCCCCCGTGAAAAGAAGGAAAATCAGTGGAGTTCTGACTTCAGGTCTGGATTTTATTGACGAATGGGTTAACAGCTTTCTGTTGCTTCAAGTTAGGATATTTCCAATATCCACAATAAATAATAATATATAAAAACGTTTTTAAATAAACACTAAAGTAGAACTATTCCATAAACAAAGATACCATCCACAGGATTCAAACTGGAATCCTTGGCAAGGGAATCAACGAGCTGAACCACAAGACCCGCCTGGATGACAAAACGTATTTCCGAAATAAAGAATTGAAGAACACGTCAAATACATTTCCTGTTGGCACCTTGAAATGCAGCCAGAATAACTGAAAGACATAGAAGTTCCATAATGGCTGACATGTATGAATATATATTGCTGATGCTATTTAATAAAGGCACCTTTCTCCAGGAGAAGAGAAACTATGAAAGTGCTGCATTTTCATCTTGTAAAGTAAAAAAACAGTTGGAGAAAATGAAGTGAAATGAATAAAGTTTTACATTAACGACAGTTAAAATAAACTGCTGAAAAGTTTGATTAAAGGAATCATGGCACTGACCTCTGTGACCTCCGTAGCGAGAATACAAAACCCATGCCTCTGATCTTCTCCATAGTAGTAGATGTAAGTACTTTGATGTACAATAGGCCATAATTACTTTTCTGTGTGGGATAAAGCGGATATAGATGGAGGCCTGGCTGCAAGTGAAACACTACCTGCATCAAGTGATGACAAATGTCTTTATGTTCCTGCCTTGGGTTTATGCAGTGTTGAATAAACCAGAAAAAAAGCATTTTACACACGGCTCCCACCGAGTTTACGTGCAGCTTAACCCGGAGCCATCTCTGCTTGTTTGAGACCAGATCTCCTCCGAGCTGTTTGTTCTACTACCATCATTCCACAGTCTGACATTTTTTCTGCTAAACAATGAAGATGTCAGTGGCTTAACTCAAATATTTATTGTGATCTCCGTTGATTGAATTCTATAAACGAGAGGAGCCCTTGACCTCATAGCATACACAAACAAAGGAACAGGGAGTCCATGGTTCTGGAGAAAAGAACTGAAGGTGTAATGAACAGCCCTTCTCTCTTTCACCCTCTCTCACTTTTCTCTTTCTCAATAGTATTCTTGATATCTGTGTGGATAGTATTCATGAGTAGACATTTCATTCTCTTCATTCGTGCAGCTCCTCTTATTGTACAGTACACTCTCTAATAAAGACGCCTTATTACATGGAAAGCCTCAGAAGTAAATGTTTTTGTTGGTCGGTTTGGACCCACATTTCTACATGTGTGTGCATGCAATGGGATGTTCAACTTAGCAATATGCTCCAAAATATACGCTGCGTGTAACAATAAAAATGTATATAACCTCAGCCTCTGAAAATATTTTACTTTAATATTATCGGCAAGAAGAATTTTTTTTTTTTTCATTGTGAGCAGAATTTCTGCGAATAAACACCATAAAGATCAGGACTGTATCCTTAGTTAAGTCAAAAGGCTCTTCTAAACAGAGCAAGTTGTGATTGTTCTATTATGGTGGTGGAGTATCAGTGGTGATCTGGAGCTGCTTTTGTTCTTCAGGGCCCAGAAAACTGGATTTCATCAAGAATCAGGAAATTTGAGATAAACAAAAACAAAAACAACAACTTGTCTTCTGTGAGGAAGAGGAAGCTTGGATGTCATGCGGTGTTCAAGTAAGACAATGATCCCAAAGAGACCTCAAAGTTCACCAAGGCTTGATTTCAGCAGAAGTCCTGAATCATTCTAGAGTGGCTGTCGCATTCACCTGTATCGAATCCCTTTAAAAAAATCTGCTGTGGGATTAGAAGATGCTGGTTGCTGCAAAGAAAAGAAGGAATATAACAAATCCAGACGTCTTCACCCGTCAGGAATGAATTAAGATTTCTCGGCAAAGTTTCCAGACACTGGCGTGTGGAAATTCATTATGTTTGCAGCAGGTCATAGCAGTTGAAGGGTCTCTACACAACACTAAAGATTATTGACATTAAGGGCTTCAAATATTAAGAAACTGTTATTCAAATGAATATTCAAAGTAGCATTGTATATTATACGTGATAAAAGCTCTTATAATAAATGTTGGATGAGCTATTTATTTGCCAATAAATGTATTGCCAAAAAAATTGCAATAAAAATTGCCTTCAACTGTATCCATTTAATGACATTCTTTGACCATTAGCTTGCTCTCATTTGAACTTTATCGAACGACAGAATTTCATCATTGTCTTAATTTCATTATGGAGGAACATCGTCATAAGAGGGAATTGAATTACTTTTGAAGTATTCCGCATTTTGTTCACTTCCTGCAAAGCCTCTAATACTTGTCTCGCCAGTCAAGGATGTCAGATGTGCAACGCTTTCAACCCAAACCCACCCAACATTCACACTCGATCTGAACTGTGTTATTATTCTTATTATTAAAAAGGCATGCTTCATGAGTCAGTCATAGTTGGTCAGGGTGAACAGCAGGCCACGAAACAAGCTATTCCCTGTTGCTGCCTTGTGTTAAGAGTTCACATTTTATAGTTCAGAGAAAAACACGACACCAAAAATGTGCCAACTGGTTCAATATGTTCTCACGGTTTCCCAGTTATATAATTTTTTTCTGTTTTGTTGTTGTAAGTTGGTCCAAGTATTTCTACATTTTCAAAAACATTATAAACCTACAATGGATTCGTGGATGAATGGCCATTGTGTTTCCGATGGACAAGCTTTATGATTAACTATCCACATTAACCTTTAGGACTTGGAGCTCCTGGGTTCTAAACACATAACCTTGTTAAGGAGGCCCGGCGACTGGGCCCGGCTGACCGAAACCCATCTCTGAAACCTTGTTACGCGTGCTTTGATGCACAGCCCAGCTGAATACAGGCTATATTCTGTAGCTAAATGATGTCACATGACAATCCCGATGATTAGAAATCTCTCGTTTTTTAAATATGAGTGTGGATCTGTGTTCCTGAGCTGTGCCGCTCAGATGGAAACATAATGCAATTTGCCACCTGTTACAAGTGCTGCGGCTTTATGAAAGCCCCCAATGTGCTTCCTCCTGTCATTTGTCTGACAGGACGGAGGTCATCTTCTGATACCCCAGTCACAGTGAACAGGATGCTCTTTGATATGTATCAGATGGATGATATAATGAGATATTGGTAGCAAAAGCATGTACAGACTTCAGCCCTGAATGGGTCCTCAATAATGTTTTCTTTTTATATTATTATTAATTTATGATATTGTCTAGACTACAATGAATACAATCAAGGGCCCAGAACCCTGGATGGCTACCTCATGTCCCCAGGAAAATAGGTGGAGTTTGATTTCAGAGTTGATTAAGTTGCAGAAAAAAATAATATTATGGGTAAGAGGTCAGTAATTGATCATGCCTCATTAGATATTTTATTCCCTCCAGAAAGTTTTGCCCTTAATAGAAACATTTGCTGCATAGAAAGATCAGTTCTTTGATATGAATAAAGCATCATTTTATTTAATGCAAAGGGTGTAAAACTGTCTGATCTCTTCACATATTACAGCAGAAAAACAATTTCTATTTGGTTACAGATGAAATAATACTCATTTATAGTAAAACTAAACTAAATCAAATCTATAGTTACCTGCAGCAGTTCCTCCTGAGTCATGGAGGTGTCCAGCTCCAGGCATCTCAATCTCTGCTCATAAAGTTCTTTGACTTCACTTAGAAGCAGTCTGATGCTGTTCGCCTCCGTCCCACGTCCTCGGCTGGCAACGCGGCTATCTCCATTTAAAGCATCGCTTCCCTGATCAGACAGCTTCAAGCTCTCTCCTGGTTCTGTCGTTAACTTTTGACTCATCATTCAACAAGTTCATATAATTCATTACCTGCACCGTTTATGAAATTACACGAGATGTATCTTCTTTTCTTTCATATCTTTGCATATCTTTACAGTTTAACCTCATCAGACATTAGCTGCTGTATAGTTGCTGTATGTCTATGCGTGTCATTTCTATTGCATGTCAAACACTATGGTTTAGTTTGGGAATCACCGCGGCTTCACTCACGACTTGGTCGCTATGCGTCGTTTCCACAACGCAGGACTGACATAAATTATTTCCAGTAACAATGAAGCGTCTCCGTCATGCTTTGCCGCTGTGTTGGCGCTGTGGGATCTGATTGGCTTATTTTGACAATTGGCGTCACAGCCGTGACGTTTCGGGAAATCATTGGCTGCTTTCCTTTAGGAGGCGGGTTTTGTTTTTTTACAACCCGGAAATGGATGTTGTTGTTGTTATATCGCTGTATCGCTCCGTGGTCGTGCCAGACGGGACGAGTGTGTGTTGAGCTCACCTTTCCCCTGAAAAGGAATGGGTAAATATCCCGTCGTCCGACTCAAAGTCTGCAGTTTTATCTGCGAAGCCAAAATATGAAGCGTCAGCATTTTTATACCCTTTTATGCACGTTTGGTTCACAAATCAACACAGTTTGCGATGCACAATATGCCGATGTGTATTTATGCATACAGGTATGACAGCTATTGTGAATTAGCACGGGTCAGCTCCGGATATATTTAGCAAAAGAGTTTGTTGTGCTCCAACACACACACATAAAAGTCCTTTAATAATGAGTTTCAGAGAACAAAAACCTTCCACTTTGTGATCCAAGGCTAAATTGTTCTTATTGATTTTCATAACTGCTTTAGTCTTATCTGTACGGTATTGGCGATATCTCTAGATCATACCGCCAAAGCCTAATCCCTGCTGTGATTATCACATAATGCTCTCACCTCGTTATCAAAATGGAGATTTGGTTTTCGTTGTTGTTTAAAACTGATGGGTATGGGCTAAAAAAATATATATAATAATAATTAAGAGACGGCGTCATTGAGAGGTGAATCTGGAGGGGCTGGACACACGAGCACACACTTTGTGTAATGAGTGTATTTTTCAGGGAGTCAATGAAGTAAAATTGTGCTGTGATCTCACTCTGGGGGGGTCAGAAGGTCATTTTACAGTTTCCAAAGCAAGCGATAAAGGTGGGGGAGGGGGCTCTGTGCACTTAGTTGGCAAGCACGTCTTCTTTGATGGATTAATAGTTTAGTTATTTGGCTGAACAAGAATATTATATTACAGTGCACACACATAGCAACACATATCATGAAGAAATATGTCTGCTTCTCTGTTGAGCACTGTCAATGGATCGTTTTAATTAAAGGTTATGGTTTTGCAAGTGATTGATTATCCAAATATTCTTCTCTTCATCCTAGCTTTGCATAGACTGTCATATCTATGTAAATGACTGAAACATATTGTTTCATTCATTTTGCCTGTTTGTCATGGAAAGAGAAGCCTAGAAATGTGCTGATAAAATATTCCCCCCGCATAACACATTCTTTGTGCATGAGGTGAGGCCTCGCTGATCTCTCATTGACTCCTTAGATAGACACAACCTCAATTCTCCCTTTTATTAGCTGCTCCACATTTTCTTCCACATTCATTGTGTTTCTCTGCCCTCTAAATGTTTTATTAAGTGAGCAAATTGTTTTTGTTTTTTTCGCAATCCCCTGTACTTATTACTCAAACTGAACCTTCGTACTCATTAAATCAATTAATTCTCTTAAATAATTTACCTCCAGAGCAATCCAGATTAAGCAGGGCACATTTTTTTTTTATGTGTCAGACGGGCTCTTCTGCGTATTGTTTCTCTCTTGTATTAACTTGGTACTCACCCCATGGCTCGGAGGACTCTTGGGTGATTAGACACCGAGGAGAGCCTTGATAAAACATTAGTGTGTGACACACACATACACGCACACACACGCACACACCCTGAAGACTCCTCCGTGCATTTGCACGCATTCATTTTTCATGAAACAGACTCGTAACAATTAGTCTGGTTACCGCCTGGGTAATCTTAGGTCCTCGTAATGCCTGTGGTCTGCTGTATGACATCATTCTCTTAAAAGTTCTAAACCTGACATTCTCATCCGTTTTCATATTGAGGACATTAGCAGGCCATGGCTAATAAGGCTATAAGGCTGCACTCATTCCTGGTGAAAGAAGGGCAATAAAGTGAGGGCGAGAGCGGGGGGGGGATGAAACAGGAGTGCTTTGAGAAATGGGCTTTATTCACCAGAGCTTTTACACAAATTAATTTGCATGAGTGAGAGAAGAAAATGTAAAGTTGTAATCCTGCACGCTTTTGCCAGTGCATAGCCTATTTCTCGCTACAAACATCACAGACGGCCAAGTGAACGTTTATGCATTATTTCAGGAAATATATTACCTTAACAACCACAGCTAAGTGCTCAGGAATTTGAGCACTGCGCTACGCCAAGAGCTAAATCGAGACTGTCGGACGCGCTGTTTCCAACTGGCGTGGTAAGATTAGTCCTGCATGTGTGCGCAGGTTCGGAACGCTTGTTCGCTGCAGAAAAACCTACCACAATCACGGATATATTGCGCCTTCCCAGCATGCTTCAGTCCGTAGTCCCTGGCCATAGACACGACTCATCCCTGCCCTATATGGCAAAGCCAAGGTCAAGAAGAAAGTGCTCTGTCTATTGGCTATTCCCTGGATGCCCACACCTCAGTATGGCTGAGACAGGTATGCTTTAGGAATGCTCCCTCCTCCTTTATTGTGGCTGCCACTCTCAAGGTCAGCTCCGAGGCAGAGGTCTGTGCTTATCTATTTCCACTCCTCGTTTTTCTCTCTCCTCCTTCAATAGATTTGCTCCTAGTTTTTTTTTTCCCCCCTTTCCCTTCACTGAATCAGAAATTAATTCAGAGATCCCGGCTTGGGATTTCATGACGTTTTGTCTGGCGTGCCTGTCTTTTCTTTTTCCATATGAGACTTTTTGTTTTTTTTTATCCGTCGGTTTTTGTCAGTCCATCTTTTCCAAAGCTTAGCTGTGATTAAAGCCTGTTGTCGAGCTTTTTCCTGAGGATGCAGTGCAGCAACAAGGTCTCGGTCGGATGCTCTTGTGTGCTCTTGGTGCCTCTCGTCTCCTCCTTCGCAGTGGTCGCGGCCCCTTTCGCCTTGAAGCTGTGCTGCAGCCTGCTCCATGCTAGACTGGATATTGCTGTTGTCTGTAAGCTACGGCACCCTTGAGTCACTGGACTTGTCTTTGTCTGATCGAGATGCAAGAGCCAATATATATATATATATATATATATATTATCTGACCTGAATCAAAATATCCTTTTAATATTTCTAGGAAGATTTTTTTTAAGTGTTTTATAAAGATAAAAAGTGAGAAGCCAGACTCTCCAGGTGCGTTTCTGTTGATTTCTGATGAACTCTTCCAACCTGCCTTCCCACTTTGTCGGCCCGACAAATGCCTCCTGTCTGGGTCGGTTGGTTGGCTGACCCACGAGAGAATCATAAAGTCAATATCGCTCATCAGGCGTTTGTGCGTACGAGTAAAAACATCATCGGGCAAAGAGTCCGTCTGCTTGTATCTCTGCTTGCGAGCGCTGGTAGCTTCACACACGCATCGTGCTGGTGTTCTGTCAATGCTGACATTGACTGTGACTTTTGACTATTACATAAGGAACATGGATTTCCAGCTGCCCTCAGTAAAAGCCCTGTAAATTCAAATGCTTAATTTTTATAGGCAGCCCAGCATTGACTGAAGTGTCTGCTTGTTATATATTTGGCAAGTGCTGCAAGTGCTGAAGGGAAGCTGTCAATAGCAATCCCAGCTATTGATATGGCAGTGGGCAGGAGATGTTACTTGGCCCCCGACTCCGGCATCCCTCTGATCCCTCTACATCATAATTACATTAATATTGACAGACCCTTGACAATAGTCACATTACTATTGATAGGTGGCTGTCAATACTGTGTTTCCCCAAATAAAACATATTCATTCATAACTTGTAAACTGCTCGATAAAAGGCTTTGAAGAGAATATAGGACCCGGCCGGGTTTACTCTCCTGAGAGGGCTGCTGCTATGACAGGGATTTCCACCACCTGGGTGTGTGTGTGTGTGTGTGTGTGTATGTGTGTGTGACTATAGACTGATAGATTAAACTGTGTATTAGCACTCGGCATAGATCAAGTCTACCCACTTGACACATACACACACACACACAGCGACATAATCTGCACATTTTCTCCCATCAAGGAAAAACTTTCAGATTAAGCTAAACAAATGGAGCCTGTTTATTGCACTCAGACTATTTCTTTTAATCCAAACTCTACTTCCATCACAGGCGAGGCTCGAGTCACTAAACATGCCAGCGTTTCAAATGCAGCTCGGTAGATTTGTCACACCTGCTTACTTTGGCGTGAATTCACTCTTTTCTCATTCATTTGCTAATTCTAACTTTGTTGGACGGTGCATCCTGGCTCCATTGAAACGTCGTGAATGCACAGATGGTCCCGCGCGCCGCTATAAAAACCGCCCAAGCAATGCCACCGTATATTAGAATGTTTTTTTCTCTCTCACCTCCTCAAGTAACGTCTAAAATGACCACCATCTCTCTCTCTCTTTCTGTCAAAACTGCCATATTTACCCGGCTGAAATCTCTTTTAAAGCCTCGTGACAAATCCTGTTCAGCAAGACACAAAAGCCACTGTCAGAAAAGGCCTCTCTGTCTCTCGCTCAGTTTGTGGGCCTCTTGCTCTGTCTCTCCTTGCGCTAGTTAGTCTCCCACTTCTTAAGCCTTTCATTTGAGGAAAGGGCAGATAAAACCGGGGGGGGGGGGGGGGACGGGACTGTGAGCAGCTTGGAAACGTATGCAGCACAAAATAGCTCAGACATCACAATGGCGGGATCCCATATGGAGTCGACTCTAGGGGGAGTAAAATTGTTCCACATTTTGCAAATGTTTACGGTGTACCAGAGACTGTGCCGTCAGCTTAATCCCTAGTGATGTGATTTGTACACACACCCCTATCTCCAGAGGGAGCAGGCACCAAGAGCCCCTGGGCTTCGTCTCCGGTGTGTGTGTGTGTGTGTGTAGGTGTGTGTGCGCGCGTGTGTGTGTGCATATACAGGGGAGAGCAGTCTAAGACCCCCTGCTCCTCCGCATCACGCAGCTCAAAGGTTGCATTAAGGACGGGTTTTACATGTGAAAAGTGATTTCCGTTCCTATGTATAAAGAAAAATAACCCCCCTAACAGGATGGGTCGCACCTTGGGGCCGCATCCCCCCCCCCCAACAGTTGTGTATATATTTTATTCATGTTCGAGCTTTTAATAAATCAAACTGTATGTTGCCTACACTTTTAGAAAAAAGTTTAATAAAACAACTGTAAAGTCTAAAACACGATTTGAAGGCAGACTTTATGACCGGAAAATGTCTGTTTTGTTACAACCTGGATTTAGTGTTATTTTATTTAGTTTTCTCACTTTTCTATTCTGATTTCTTCAGTCTAATCGCCTGTTTTGGTGCATGCACTGTGCACTTCCTCAGAGAGCTAATGTGACAAACCATAAACGAAATGTAGGAGCGAAGCCTTAACTGAAAAGACCCAGGCTTTATCTCTTGCCTTTTCTTTAACCGCAAAACGGAAACACTGACGAAAGACTCTCGACAAATCATTTTTGTTTTCTCGACAGGTTCAGAAGGGAAGGACAGCAAACGGACAGCAGGAGGTTCCGGCCCACAAACCGATGCTGACCCTCGGACCCCGGTGCTGCGCATCAACCAGCTGGATGCACTCGAGTTAGACTCGGCCCTGGAGAATCTGCTGTGGACCCAGTTCTCCCAGTGCTTCCAGAACTGGCGCCCAGGCCTGCTCACCCCAGCGGAGCCTGAGTTGAGGGCTCTGCTCCAGCTGCTCCTGTGGCGCTTCACGCTGTATTCTGGCAGCACCACCGTGGGCCAGTCTTTACTGAGCCTGCGTTACCACAACGTCCTTTTCTCATCGCACCATTACACACCTCTATCCCGCGGGCAGACGGTAGGCTTGGCGTTGCTCACCACAGGTGCGCGCTGGCTGCAGGAGCGTTCGTACAGCCTGCGGCTGGTCTTGGGTTTGAGCGCAGGAGGACGCTTGTGTGAAACAGACGGCGGTGATCTCCAACAGGGCCTCCGAAAAAGCTTGACCCTTATTTCCGGTGTCGCTCAACTCGCGAGTCTCATCAACTTCCTTGTGTTCCTAAGGAAAGGACGCTATCCTGTCCTGGCAGAAAGGATTGTGGGTGCTTGGGCGGTTTTCAGCAAGCCCAACGTAGTCCGGGACGTAACCTACCAGTACATGAACCGCGAGCTGCTGTGGCACGGCTTCTCCGAGTTCCTCATCTTCTTGTTGCCGTTGATCAACATAAGGAAACTGAAGACGGCCGTGTCTTCGCTTATCTTCGGGGGACAAAACGGAGGTCAGAAGACGGCAGCAGACGAGCGGCGGTTGTTCACAGAGTGTGGCCTGTGCGGCGAGTGGCCGACCTTGCCTCACACGGCCGGCTGCAGACATGTGTTTTGCTACTACTGCATCAAAAGCCACAGCCTTGCAGACGCCTGCCTCACCTGTCCCAAATGCGGTGCAGAGACGGGACCACCAGAGCCGGTGCGGATGGAGGTGGAGATGATTGAAATGTCGTGATCTGAGGTTGGTTTTAAATAACGGCGACGAGGAATGCAAATCGAGCTCAATGACAACTTCTGAAACAATGATTGGTAGAAATTGTGTGTAAAAAAAGGTTCAAGTCCGTGCAGCCCTACTTTTTTGGAAGACTCACATGGTAGTCCAGCAGGAGTTTATGACGGTCTTCATCATACGTCCTCTCTGAACACGCATTGACATGCTGTGTTTAATGTATGTGGGAATATATTGACAAGCCTGTGCCCCTCCGTGTCTCTGCTGGACTTTGGACAGATCTATTAGTCTTTGGTGAACTGGACAGACTACAGAGAACCACACCAAGCACATATTTGACAAGCAAACATGTTGATTTATTCTCTAAATTGTCGTGTGTGTGTGTGTGTGTGTGTGTTGAAATGGGAATATTTGTTCTGATGAAAAATGCAGAAAGTCAGCTGAATAAATAATGGAAGGAATTTCTGGTGCCTCTCATCATTACCTAATTAGCATTTGTTGTGTATTTTGTGCCTAACTTGTATTTCAACATAATTAAAATTGATAGAGTCCTACCTCTTGGGTGTTTATTTAGTTAAATGGAGGAGAGAGATGAGGATAAGTTATAACAATCTGCACACTCCTCTCTTGAACGGCTTGGTCGTTCCTCCCATTATCCGTTTTCACAGCACCCCAACATGCTCGAGATCAAGGGGCCAGCCGGGGGCTTGGATTGACTCTCTCTCTCACACACACACACTTGACAACCAGCCTCTCTTCTCCCTTGGCCCTTCTCTCTTTCACTGCCTTTCCATCTCTCCCTCTGTAATCTCAAGGGCCCTCGCCCCTATAAGACTGTAGTAAACTGTACCAAAACCCTGGCAGTCGTCTCCTTCCTCGCAGGCGAATTACTCTCTAATCCCTGTAATGAGTCCAAAGATGCTTATTTATGCTGGAGTTAACCTCCACCAGTGAGCCCAGCCCCCGGCCAAACGCACCCCAGCTGAGTGAAGCCTTTCCTTGGCTGACGAGAGAGGAGCGAGTTAGGGAGGTGCGTTCCCTCCTCGCTTCTCCTTCCCTCCTCCCACGTCTGCTCTCGTGCTCTGATCACTAGAGCTTAATTGCTGATTGCCAGGACGATCAATCGGAACTGCAGGCGTGATAGAAAGCCAATTGCGGGGAGGGGGGGGGGGGCAGTTCTAAAATCTGCAGGCTTGTGTGTGTCAGAAGTACACACATTTGCACTCAGATGAGGTTAATGTTTCTTCTGAGGGGAGAGGAAAAGCGCAAATACCTTGAAGAATACTGGGTTTGTGATAAATTATTAAATAACTGATCTTCATTTCTTCTTCAGGTCTGACGAGTGCATGTTCACGCCGATAATAGGAGGTCAATGTTATTGTATCGTACGGCTTAGAGCGCACACACAAGTATTGATACAGCTCCTCGGTGCATTAAAAGAAAAATACACCTTGAGGTGGAGGTTGCAATACTTGATGATGATTGGTTTTGGCATACCGGGGGGGGGGGTTCGTCTGTCACGTCAAGGACATTTTGGGTAATGAATCCTATAGCAATGCATATAAGGACTAAAACATGGAAGAGCTTTTTGTCAATATTTTATGCACTACATTAAAGTAATTTACAGCAAGTCCCAGAAAGCAAGATGAAGTAGATGTTTGATCAGCCGTAATGCCGGAAGGTGCGCATCGTCGTCCTCACATTCAGGCAGAGTTACACTCCCAACCTTTTTTTTTTACTCAACAACTCGAACAGAAGTCCCCAATCTTCAGGAAAGAGAAGAGATAAAGAAGAAAGAGTGAATTAAAGTCTATTAATTGCGTTAGGCCATGGGTTGTATTAGTTGGAAGTTGGAACAGGGCTCTGGACTTAAGGAAGGTAGCGAGGGCGCCGTTAAGCTTATCTGTCTTTGGATCTTTTCTAATTCGCAGGCTTCGCGTGGAGAAGAAAAAAGAGGAAGAAGCCCACATTCCCAGCGGCGATGCAAAGCAATCTGCACATTCACACGCAGCCATTTAGGGAGCAAATTGGCCCCGTGCCCCCCTCTGACGGAGGTTTTAAGAGAAAGGGAATTAGGGTGTTGAATCCCTAACTACATCTCCTTCTTTGATGAGCCTCTTTATCCTCCTGTCCCACATCTCCATTTCTTTGATGTTAGGCGCTGATTTTCCTGATTAAATAGTTTTAAAGTAAAAGGCTCTTTCCTTGGCTTTGTAATTCCGGGTCTTTTACTTTACCTATTCTACATTCGTTTGTCTGCATGCTCGTCGAATGGTCTGTCTGCGGTGTTCTTTAATTGGAACAGAGCCCATGGCTTGCAGATAATAATAAGAATAGTACAATAGCTATGATTTGTATATGCATAGTTTCCCTGAGAAAGAATGTTATCATTTGAGCTGATGCCCAGCTTTTACCTCTTCATTTGAAATGGCTCGGAGGGCCGAGAGGAGCCCTGTGCGTATTGCTAATGAAATTAAAGAGTGAAAACACCTTTGCTTTTTTTCTGCTGCAAAGAAATTCCATTTCTCACTCCTTCTCCTCATCGTGTAAACTTTACCTACTTTTCAACAGGTAAGGGAATTGCATCCTCCCCCGCCCCGCCCTAATGGGGTGAGGGTATTTCCAAAAACTGACATCGCTTTCAAAGAGCGGATGACATTATTTTCATGCCAAGAAAAGATGAAACAAAAATTGCACCATTTATTTGTTGACACCTCAGTGGATTTCTGACACCTGTATCTATCTTTTCTTGTGGA
The DNA here is from genome assembly GCF_040956055.1 of Brachionichthys hirsutus. Lineage (NCBI taxonomy): Eukaryota > Metazoa > Chordata > Actinopteri > Lophiiformes > Brachionichthyidae > Brachionichthys > Brachionichthys hirsutus. The sequence continues at coordinate 6,539,210 of NC_090910.1, read as the reverse complement.
ATGTCCAATGTGTCAGTAGGAGTTACAAGTATCTCTCATATTTCATCTATTCAATAAAAGACATGCCAAACATAAAACACCCAAATTCCTCCAAGGTAGTGGAATCCTAGGTGTGCTCGAGTTCAGGGCTTCAGCCGCTGCGGGTACCTGCATTATGAGCGTTCTCGCAACACCTGCCGGGCTTTGGATACCACCGGGCCCAATTATCTTAGTCTGCTTCCTCTTCTTAACCACCTCCTCAGTCTAACAGGTCAGGGGAACAATCAATCACAGCTAAAATAAGGACGTAATTTCCCGAGCTTTTATCGCGGTGCTGAGGTTTCCATCTGGTTGCATTTCGCACCGTAAGAAAGACAAGAAGCTGATTTGGGAGCAGCTAAAAAAAAAATGTTCTTATTCTTTTTTCTTTTTTTTGTTCTCAGCACCCAGGATAATTTGGGATCTATGAAGGAGCTATATGTTTGTCACGATATGTGTGGTTCAGAGGGGAGGAAATATAAAGATCAGAAACATAGACCAAAAAAAATAAAGTTCTCTATGTTATGATACACGTCGATAAAGGTTGTGCCACTGTATAACTTCCAAAAGTTTAAAGATAGGCTGCATCCTCCTACTCAACATCAGAAACAAAGACATCCCTGGATGCCTCCCTGCATATAGTCACAGATGTGACGGGCAGACAACACTCTTATTTACATATATTATCATCATATTAAAATGCGTTTAAGTGATTTTAATATAACATTATCTACATATGTTGTAAACATAGAAAGTGATGTATTCGAGTGATTTGTATTTATATACTTTTTTTTTTATCATAAAATTATAATTATTTTATATAATAATTAATAATAAATATAATAATTAAATTATTTACTGAGTTTTAAAATATATCACCTTTTTATACATATTTTGTCAAAGATATAATACATTTGTGTGATCTGAGCAACTTTACTTCCTGTTTTTCTACACACCAAATCACTGAACATAACAAAAAGGAAGGGCCAAGGAAGGGATTTGACTGCATTACATAAAAATGCCAAACAAACACCAGCAGTGTGTTTTTTCATCTCATTCTGTATTTGACATCCTCTTACTAAAGGGCTGAAGAGATGGAGGCAAACTTTACCTGACCTGTCCTCTGATTGGACGAGCTGGTACATGAGTAGTGAGAGGATTGGACAAATGACCAGAGGGCATCATGGGGGGGGGGGGGGGGGGGGGGATTATTCACAGGTGTGTTGTCACGCACCTGAAGTAAGATCTTCCAAAGCCACGTCTGTCTCTTGTGTGTGTGCATCCTCCCATCTGTGTGAGTGTTTAGCCATCTCGGTCCTCTTCCTACTGATGTTTAGGACAGACAAAATGAGCAATAATCTGCACACATCCCTCCAGATGTCCCGAGTGAATTTCCTGTGGCTTAAGGCGCTAGTTGAGCTCTTTGAAAGTTTAGATAACTCCTGCAAATGTGATTGAACCTCTGCTTGTTCAGGAATGTGGTGCTTATTGCTATTTCCCCTCAAAGAGATGAAAAGGGAGGCATGTTTTTGGCTCTGGTACAAATACGGCTAGCTTTTAAAAGGATTGTTTGAGAAAAATATTTCATATCTTTTCAGAAGCTGCAAAATGACATTTGTTACAATTATTTTTTATATAAAAATGATCTGCAAAGTCACAACTGTTTTAGCTCCTTTTTTATTTTTTACTGACTGAGGTTTTATTTTGTTGGATCTTAGGATATAGATTAATTTCCACAAATATTTCTGAATATATATTTATATATGTGTGTTTGTTGTTGAATTACATCTGTAGGTAACGTGCAGAACAATGAGAACAGCAGGCAAAAAAAAAAAAAAAGCAGAGACTGTCGGGTAACGACAATATGTTTGTGTATTTCAGTATCTCGGATTCCTCGGCTTGTTGGGGAAAGAAGAAATATAATTTTTTTTGGTTGCCATGGATACCTGGGTGCGAAGGTTTCGCTGCTCGTCTCGGCTCCTTCAGGAGATCAGTGGACCGCGTTTGTCAACCTGCATTAACCTGCTCGGTCCAACGGATGCACGGAGACACACGCACACACACAATAAACACAAAAACACACACATTAACCTTCTCATCTGAACGCAGAATCCAGTAGCGAGCAGAAAACTGTAGGTTTTTAGTGCCGGTACACAATTAAAGGAACCTGTATCTGTAGGAGAACTTTTATTGTGATGTTGTGTTGTACAACAACCCCCCTCTCCTCTTACAGACCCTATTGCTGTACATATTCTTGGTGGATTTCGAGGTTAAGATATGATGCAAGCCTTTTCTTACATGGTGCTTTAGCTTAATATGAAGAGCATTAAGGATGGGTTAGAGGATTGCTGCGATTGGGACCATGTCAAGAAATTATTCATTTAAATGGCTGTAGTACGCACCAAATTATTATATAAGCATACTATACTTGAGCCTGTTAAACCAGGGTCAAGTTAGCATGGCAGAATAAGCAAATTAAAGCCTGCACATTTTAGTCTGGGCCTCGAGTTACACTGGCATAGTTTTTGTTTTCTTTTTTACATTATTTCCACTCAATGAAATAAAAGCCATTCTTATAATCAGCAGTTCTGCAAGATTAAGACCTCAGCGGTTTGGCCCCAAGTGCCATGCCCTGCTCTGGGATGTAACTCAATATTGTTTAATAGCTGCAGAGATTTATAAAAAATGGACGTAAATGGAGGCTCCAGATCATCTGAAATTTTAACTTAGAATCAGCTCCCTGCCATTTTCAGCAGTCTCCGCTAACTTAGCCAGACTCTGTGGGAACCTTAACTGACATTCTGGGCTCTGTGTCAAGTATTATGTTCTCAAATGTTTATGCTTGTCCTCTGGGCCATGCTGCTGGAGTCGTCTTTGCCCCCCCCCCCAAAAAAAGGCCTTCGCATCATTTATGGCTCTGCTTGCACTATATAGGACTTTCCCTCACAGTCAAATTAAAAAGGTATGGCAGAAAAGAGAGCGTATCTGCAATTCAAAACACACTTTTCTATCAGACAGGAGATATATTGCCGACTAAGTATTGTCAGATGTTGGCAAATTCCACATATTTTTCATATCCGGCCCCCTGAAAGTTGGAGCTGCTTCAAGACACAAGGCACATCATCGACAGAGACTCCGCTTGACCTTCGGAGCACAGGCAGAAATGAACCAAACAGCCATTCTGTTTGCAACACAAATATATTTCTCCAATATGAATGCAATATCGCCACCCATAAATCATTTAGGAATTCATTTGGAAATAATTTGAAAAAACACATTTATTTGGATGGGGGGGGGGGGGGGGGGGTGTCATCAATAAATGCAGCTCCGGTGGAAAGTTTTAGTTTTTATACATTCATGCATTCAGTAGATTTAGTTATTCATGTATTCACTCATTCACAAGGCCTAGTCAGTGTGTCAGGCCCCTGTGTGTGTGCGTTTGTGCGTGTGTGTGTGTGTGTTGACCTGCGGCGTAGTCCTGCTATGCTGCGGGCTAGTGCTGCTCCCCAGGGGGCTCTCATCTTTTACTGGGCCCTGACAGAAGATGGAGGCTGTGAGAGGGGTCCGCTGCATTAAAAAGCCTTTACCTCGCTCTGATTTATCGCCCCTGCCTCACGTGTGCGCATACACACAATCACCACACGCACACAAACCCATCTGCCAAACCCACACCGCCTCGCCATTCCTCGCCGCCGCTCGGCTCTACATCTATCAAACGCACGCATACGTTCAGTGAGGATGCGTGCAAACACACACACACACACACACACACACACACAGAACAAAACACATTCACACACCATCAAACACATACTCGTTCCATCATAAGATGGCTGCCTCGGAGAAAGAGTGCAGGAGCGAGGCGCTGCACTACACCACAGTGGTGATTTTGCATTTTAATGGCACCCCCTCCTCTTCTGCCTTCACCCCTCCCTCCTCTCAGTTGGTAATTCTGGTGTGTCGCAGGCAGGCGGGCGACAAGCCACCGGCTACCTCACCACGGGAAGACTGAGCGACACAATTACAGGGCAGCATTTCCTGGGTACGTCACCTGCAAACGGCTGCATTTGGATTTGACAGTCACTGAGGAGGTGAGGGAGGTGAGGGAGGAGAGCAGGCGGAGCGCAGGGGGAGATTGTCTGTGTGTGCGTACACAGTAGGAGGATGTAGATTGCCATTACGCCCCAACAAGCAGCATGCACAGCCTCTGCACACACAGGAACCTTTAATTGCATGTGAGGACACCCCCTCAACACACACACAGACACACACCCACACACACACAAACATATACAGACAAAGAAAAGAAAACGGCGTTTATCAAATTTGAAATCCCAATCTAAATGTGTACACGCAAAACTGAAACATGGACAAATGTGAATACTGCTTTTAAAATGCAGCACAACACATACAAATACACACGTGCACACAAGGCTCCAAACAGCGCACACAATGAACATGGCACTTTGTCCTTGAGAAGGTCCAAGACATGATAATCATATTCATTCATTCGTTCATACATACATACATATGGGTGGAATACATTTGCTCCATCTCTGCTCAGGTTATTGCATGAGTGCCGATAAAAAAAGAAAGAAAAAAATAACAGGGAATAAATTGAACCTCTGAATTAAAACCTTTCCACACGTGTGGACTGATGTGTTGACAAGTTATATGTATACCTTTGTGTAATTGTAGTTTTTAGTTTTGACCGATGTGGTCGTGATACATCAAGGGAAATCACGGATGAAATCACTGGCGAGACTCAAGGTTCAAATCAAACTTAAAAAAATTAATTTAAATACACACACAATATTCAATTGTATACCTTTATGCATATTATCATTAAACTGCCTTTGTGTGATATTTGGGGCGATGTATGTGCAGCTGTAATAAAGGACATCATGTCTCCGTGGAAGGTGACAACCAGAACAATGCATAAGACATTTTGATATTCTGGAATATAACAAAAGCAAACACATGCTCTGTTTTTCAGAAAGAGTGTGTACTATTTTGCCTGTGTGCGTGTGTGGAAAAAGAGGTGCAGGAGGACGAGATTGCTGCAAATGGAATAATTTCTCACTTCCTGTAATAGAGGTTATTAGTGTCAAAGAAAAGATGATATAGTGACTTTTTACCCCTTAGAGGATGAAGCCCAGTTAAACGGTGAACTCAATCACCAGCGCCGAGACAGTAATATGTTATTAACAACCTTTAACTGCATAATACTGCTTTAACTAACTAACTCAAGTAATGTGTTAATTTATTTATTTTGTTGTTGTTGTATTTGTGTGTGTTTTCAGATTAGTTAGTATCACCTTCATTCACTGGTGATGATCTGTGTGTGCTTATATGGTTATGCCTGATTTACTCCAACACATGAGGTCATTTGCTTTTAAAAGCAACAACATTTTTACAACTAATCTGTGTTCCGTGTGTGTGTGTGTGTGTGTGTGTGTGTGTGTGTGTGCTGCGTGCATGCTGAGGAAATGGAAGTTGACAGGAACGCTGCTGCAGCTGTTGCCTCTAAATCCATATTTCATTGTTGGGAATGTTACAATCTTGATTACATCTCTTACAGCTTAAAAGTGTATTTTCCCATAAACTGCAATATGAGGCTCATAAAAATTAATTCCGCTCCACCATAAACAGCCTCCCTCGTCCCCTCGCCTCTCTGCATGCATGTGCTTTTATACATGTGTTTGTTTGTATGGCATAAACAATCCCCGACTCCTGTCAGGAACACAGAGTGATCCATCAGTTTCTCCACAGAAAACCAATTTCACTGGAGATGTTGAGTTTTCCACAGACACACAACACCTATCCTCACACCGAGTGAGAAAAAAACAAAAAGCGCACACACATAAACGCACAAACTAGAGGAAGATAAAGAAAAGGAGCGGGGTGGGGGGGTGGAATACTGAAGAAGAGGAAACACGGAACAAAATTGAAAAGGAAGAACAGGAAGAAAATAAGAAAGCAGCCCTGCTGTGTTTAATAGGACACACTGTTATTTTCTGTCTCATCAGTGCAATGGAGTACGCAAAAAGCGCTCATCTGTTGCACTACCCCTCCCACGTGCACTTGTAGTTGACACATTGTTCCTGCCAAACAGGTTATGGTGTCATTGTTTCAAAAAGAAAGAAAGAAAAGATCATTTCTGTACTGGCGTAAATGAAGGAATACAGATGAAATATTGTAACACAAAAAAGAGACATTTTTTTCTTTTCTTTTTGACCTTTAAAGCTTGAACAGTGGAATTAAGCAGCGAGGAGCCAGGCATCTTCTGGCGGCCACATTGAAGCAGGCAGATGACAGCATAATTACAGCGGCATCTCATAACACGCGATTAAACAAACAATGTGTGTCATCTGCTCCGAAGGTGCCTGTCTCTGGCATCTTTTGTCCCCCCCCCCCACCCACCCACATGTACGCTAGCTGAATAGCCGCGCCGCATGTGTTCCTCCTCATGGGAGAAGGGGAAGGAGTTGAAGTTGCGCGTATATATGTGAACTTAGACAGATAGAAATATTGCATGCAGACAAACGGGCAATGGACAGCAGCCTAATGCATCTTTGTGGTAATGGGCTTAAGCTAAAACAAGATGAGAAAGGCCTTCGTTTTAGAGGAGCTGCATTGCTACTAATGACTCGAGGGCCTTCAACTGCCATCTCAGCCTATTATAACTTAGAGATGACTCGTCTCTGTTTTTTAAAGATGAATGCAAATTAAAAAGCATTAGACTACATTCATTTGTGGTCTTTGGCATATAGGCCACTTTTGGTCCGAGGGCCACTTAAGGCTGCCTTATTTCTTCAAATGACCTTGAAATCAAAGAAAGAGCAAGTTTTAATGATGTCGAGGGCTCTTAAAGACTTCGGAAGGAAAAGCAAAGCAGGGCCTCATTAAAATGTTCATTTAAACATTAAAAAAGCTTTTTGTTGCTAATGTTCCTGCCAGGATGGCGAGTTGATTCAAAGAGGAACATAAGAATGCCAAACCACTTTGATGTCAATGCATCTCCTCATCCCTTTATCAGTGATTCTATAAATTACACTACATGCTTATTTGGCTGCTTTATAATTTCCAGTGTGACACTTCAGCTGGTGTGTGTGTGTGTGTGATAAACGATGAGCTGTGAGGCGTTGCGATTGGGTCCGGAGCCTGTGAATGACCTGGGGAATGTAGTGTGTCACTTTATATTTAGCTTCTATTTCTTCACTGCCTGCTCTTCCGCCGCGCTTGGTATGATTTTAGTTTCCGAGCTGCACATGCGTGCGTGTGCGTGTGTGTGTGTGCGAACAAAGTGAGACATATCCCATCACCTCCTAAAATTCCTTCATTCCCTCCTCCGTTGCTCCCTTATTTCCCCAACGACTCAGCACGCCTTGTAAAAAAAAAAAAAAAAAACAACCTTCGCCTGATTTCGTAGTGCCCTTTAAAATGCAAAGCAATATTACGACGCCTGACACTTTGATCTCGGTAAATCCGTATTTTTTCAGGGGTCCTGTGAATGCACGGAAAGCCGTTGCCTTCCCGATGAAATCAATGCAGGCCAGGATATTCACTCTTCACAGCGAAAGTAACATATGTAAGGAGCTGATGAGACAAGTGCAATGTTATTTGTTTGTTACAGGTGTTAAAGTATTATTAATGCCAAAAAAGAGAGAAAATGTGCCACACATTTATCACTTTTTTTGGGGGCATGTGGATCCAGAACCTCTGTAACTCCACCTCTCATGTGTTTAGTTATTTACAGCTCTGACAACAAAAGCCTTGAACTGTTCAACAAACTACACAGCGCTCTTTGTGTCACAAGCAAAACAGGAAATCAGGCTTTTGTCCGCCCGAGATGGCATCAAAAAACACCTTGTTTCATCTGTCTTAAGCAATCCCATCTTGACGCCTTCACACGTCCCCATGTGGGGCTGTGCCGCTCCTCAGAACAGATTGGGAAACAGCACAAACGATCTGCCGGGGAAGTCCCAGCGGGCTGCCATAACATGCTCGTTTGCCGATGTACCTCTGTTGCGCAGAGCCCATGTTTGATTTCTCTCCGGTTGCCCCGCCTTTTCTTTCCCTCCTGTTCTCACTCTCACTTCACTTCTATCACTCGCTCATTTTGCTGTCTATATCATGTACTTTCTTTCTTTCTCTCTGTCCCTGACACTCAATTTCTGTCAGCCTGTTGGCCTGTCTGTCTGCGTCTCTTTCTTTTTTCCTCTGAGGCCTACCTTCCTTACCCCCCCACCCCCACAACAGACACCTCCTCCTCCCGCTCTCTCTTTAAAATACGTGTTAGTTGGCTGTGTATCTTGTAGAAATGCCAGGTATGATTGTATCCTTCATCCACGAGGCATTTACGAGGTAGGCGTAATCCTGCCCCTTTATTTTCTTTGTATCCTTTTTTTTTTTTTTTGTCATTTGTGCCTCCGCAATGAGGCACTAAAAGCAGAAAGGCCAAAAAGCAAAAAATTAATTACATTTTCTTTTCAAATATTACTTTGTAAATGGCCTTATTATTTCTTACCTGAAAGGAAGCATTGCTACGAGACATTTTTGTCAACTACTGCTTTGTCCTGTCCTCCAGAGATGCAACGATGCCAAAGGCATAAATAATGTATATCTTTTTATTATCTAAAAATGGACACCCAATGTCCTCCAAGGGGTAAAAAGTAGTAAAGATTTGCGGAATCATTAGTTGGATTCGATGGAATATTACATTGCACCTGTTAGCAGAAAAACAACAGGTTCTGTTTTGGTGCAAGCCTCCAAATGCAGCAAGTAATAAATAATAAGATTTCATGTTGAGTATTTGTGCACAGGGGACAATGGCTTCCTGATCTCTCAGGTGCAACACTTTGGTGGATGAATCGCAGGTGAAGACGATGTTGTGCAGCGGATAGAATCCAGGTGCCGGAGTTATTCCCGGTCTCTGCCGTTAATCACCGTCCTGACGCTGAAATACGGTTTGCATTTTTGTGGGTTTTAAAATAGCGTTCCCTTGGCTGCATGTACTTAGCTGGAGAAATAATAATAATAATAATAAGGGCATGTTAAAGTCAAGAGACAATGAAATGTTTAGCACGACTATGCGCTGCATAATGTTCTCTGTTCTGAATGTGGGCTCAAAGTCTACAAGATAATAGAAACTCAAAAGGATCTGATGCTTTCTGCCTGAGAGCAATCATTCCACTTTCAATTCCTATGCAGCAATCAGGACTCAGATGTAAAGAGCTGATTAATAGCCAACTTTGCCAATCCTTATTAAAAGCTTTTATGTGCGAGTGCAGCCTTTAACAGAAGAGTGAATGAGCGAGGACAAGCAAAGTCATCGTTTCACCATAAATAACGTGAACATTTTATGGGGACAAAAACAGAGGCAAAGAAATAGTGTTTAGAAGTTATTCTTTAACGTAGAACAAATCAACAAAAAAAGAGCAACTTGTCCTAAAAAGTGCTCGGTCCTCCTTCCCAGTCTAGATTCGTTTGTGCTTTGGCCCTTCAAAGAGTCAGAATGTGAAAGGTTTGCATTAGAAACAGACTGTCTAAATATCTGATGATGAGCTGTTTATCCTCTTTAAATGATGACAACATCGTAATGCCAATAGGCAAAGTGGCCTCAGATGTGATGTTGGTCAATATCTATTGACAGACGAATCACTGTTGTTGTTCCTTCGTTTCGTCATTGTCCGGGCCCGATGCATCAGAGGCTAACCTGGGAGTGAATGTGATTGGATTTTCAGTCTCCGCCATTAAATTCCCATGCGGGGAATACTAATTCCAGTATTTAGTGCGGTGATGCTCGGGCTTGCTTTCATCTTAAACTGATTCCAGTCTAATTAGATTGGGCATGTGGGGGGTGGTGGTGGTGGATGTATCCGTCTGGACTAATCCCTGCCTCTCTGTCCAAAACATTGTATTATCCAGAGAAAATCCATTGGCTGCAGGCTATTCAAAGGCAGATCTGCCTGAACTGCAGCGTCTCTATACTGTATCATCCGGAAAGCTGTGGCTGGGAGGCTGCACTGTGCAGTGAGGGTGGAACCTAACGGTCATGAGTGATGTATGGGTTGCAGAAAATGCCATTTAGAATTTACAGTAAACCTTTTATCGTGTATTCAGGGCAAGACCGCTCACTGCTCTGGCCTCAAAGCTGTGTCTGAACTATTATGAACTGCTCCTCTCTTCAGAGAGCCGTTTTATCACAGGATAGTGCAGTTAGGTAGCAAAATTGGAGCCCCCCCCCCCCCCAAATATATACACATATATATATTGTCACATCAAAACGGTTCCTTTTACATGATTTGTAATTGCAGTATTATGTGGAAAACAATTTATTTGTGTATATCTCAGTGTAAATAAACATACAGATGCTAACTGAACATAGATCATCCTGCCATCCTGCATGTGAGTTACTGGCAGATGTTGATGGAAATAAAAAAACAGAATTAAGAGGTCTTTCTTCTCAGAAAAATTAAAGGCCTACAGCCATTGTTCGCCACAAAGGTCAAATGCAATTCAGTCCTGTATAGCAGTGGCGGGGGCGAGCCCGACCTCGGCAACCGCCTGCACTTTAAGGGCATGCAACAGGAAAGAACCATTCAGGAGAACAGTTGCACCCTGTGAGCTGAACACATTCGTCAAGGGCGAGAAGTGAAGTCAGAAAGGGGGGGCAGGAAAAAGCTGCTGCTAAGGCTTTTAAATGTTGAAGCTCTTCCATTGCCGTGCGTTACGCGAAACAATGATGGCCACAACCATTTCTGCCAGAGTGAAAAGATCCTCATCTTCCCCTTCGTTTTTTTGCTGCCCTTGTGAAATTTCATTAGGTGAATTTAACGACTTGTGAATGTCGGCTTTCTCCGTGACCCTGACACTGGTGGCGGACACGTCTCGCTGGCAGGGTGTGATGTATTGTGTTGAGCTGGTCCTGAGGTTCAATTTTTAATGTGACAGCGTTATTTGACCTCAGATCTAAAAAGTAACCTTCTGTCCCACCCTGGCATGCAGTTTGCTTCTTAATAGAATTTTAAAAGCGGTATATAGTCAGAGGCAAACCTTTCCTCCTTTAGTTGGGGGGGGTATCTAGCTGCACCTGATCAGACCCCGATTAGCAGGCACTTTCAAATATAATCCAAGGCATGTTTTAGAGTCAGAGAATGGGAGATACCCATTATATGATTTTAAATTTTAGTCTGTCGGTAACAATAATTAGCAGGATGCCCATGCAATACTGTACACATTTTCTATACAATGTGGCATGGATGAATTTGATTCTTTGGGAGGAAATGTGCCTTAATTGAAAATGTAAAATAGAGAATTTGTCTTTTAAAATCCTCATTTAGAGCTGCTTAGAATATTTAAATGGTTTTAAACTGTGAATAAAACACCAAAACATTCAACATTCATATCAAACAACAAAATAACTTTGTAAGATATGTTTTTAAGCACACCTAAAAATGCTTGAAAACATGAAAGTAGAATCTGTGTAAAGGTTGACTTAAATATACGAATCCTTGAATCTGATGTTTGAAAAGTTTAAAAACCATTCTTAACAAGAAAAGCACTCGGAGAGCGCAGACCTCCACCAATCAGCTCATTCCCCTCGTAATTGGATTTACACCGTCCACATGGTGATCTGGATCATCACCGAAATTGATCTTTGTATTTTTATACACCAACCACCAAAAGTAAAAGTGAATCGTCGTTCCTCAACTGAGTTTTTAATCCGAGGAACAAACATTGAGGCTCCATTCACTTCCTGTGTGTTTTCCTCCTGCAATCAGTTCATTCCAGTCACCTGTGCTCCTGTCGTCACCTGCAACTCATCTCCCATCAGCTCATACTCTGTCTCTGTTAATGCCACACCTCACTGCCAGATTGTTAGTGACATGATCCTACTTTCCAGCACTCTTCCTGAACCTTCTTCCTGCTTTGTGGATTCCGCCTGTGTGCCTGACCCATCGGATTCGTCTGTCCGGTTCATCTGGTTTGCCTGGTTTCTGAACGCTGCCTGTTTTCTGGACCTTCCCTTTGCCTGCTGGTTTGGACTGACTACCTGGTGTGATTAATAAAGAACCGTTTCTGGATTTCTCTTCTCCTGTCGTGTTTTTGGGTCCTCCCTGTCTGTGCCCTGACAGACATTCCAGACATTTTGAGTTATCTTGATAATCGTCAGACAGACAGACAAACAAACCAACGCCGGCGAAAACCAAACCATCGCCAAAGCTAAAAAAATAAAATACAATTGGCAGATAAATGAGAACATGAAATTAAGATTTGATGAGACCAGGGTGGTTTGCAGATACAGTTTTTAATGTATCACAACAATGAGCAACAAACATACTTGATGAACTATTTCCAGAAGTTGTTCAAATACCATCTACAATAAACGTCATTTCAACTATGACAACAGGTCTGTGACAAAATTAAAAAAAAAGGTTTCAAAACCATGTTATTACCGTGATACGGTACATTTGAGACCTCAAACAGTACAGTAACAAAAACTAATGTGACTACTCTCTATATATAAAACATCAATAACATTTTTGGTTTAGTTTATTTAAAGTTTTAGCCATAGGGGCTTCTTCTTATTAAAACCTCAGGGTGCATTTCCTATGTAACCCAGATGTTGAAGAGTACATATTGTGTAGGATATGATTGCGCCATGAAAATCCCTTTGACATCCAGAAGAATTCCAATTTCAACCTTTTGAAGGCTGTCCCAATAAACATGACACAATCCATCCATTTTTTTTAAAAAGTTTTTTTTTTCTTTTTGGCTGCTGTGCAGTTGCAATATCTATGTACAGTTATATTGTTGGACCATCCTTTTCGTTGGTTTGTTAGCTTTTACCAGTCCTTGGTGTGGAAAGCGTCCTGTCCGATGCTAACATCTTAGCACATGATGCTAGCTGACAGTTCAGTCTTATAATGCTGAGCCACAGAGTTGGGGGGTGGGGGTTGGGGGGGGGAGGCAAAAAGCCAGAGTTGTGAAAGCCTTTGGAATCAGGACAGTCGCTCATGTTTGTACAATGGCAGAATTGCACCTTGGGAGGCCAGGATGTCTCTTAAGAAACACAATCGAAAAGTGTCTTCAGGATTAAAGTAAATGTTAAAATACTAAAAATCCAAATAATGACATTTAAAAGCTCACACAGAAAATTAAAAACCGACATTTTGCTTTAAAACTTTGGAAAAACAAAAACACACCTTTACAATAATAACATAAAAGGAAATGTTACTTGATTTCATTGTTTGAAACAATAACTAAGCATGATTTGATTTAACCTGTCAAACAGTTGCATTACATGCTACTTGCTCATCTCAGAATAGGAAATACCAAAAAGCAATACATTTTTGCATTTCTTCATATTAATAAATTTGTACCATGCACAGCCAACTACGAATATGTACAACAACTTAGCTTTCTTTGTTCACAAGCCTTTTTCTTTCATACAAATAGCCTTCTGTTACTTTGGAATGAATCACATTGGTTTCAATGACCCAACTAGAAAGTGATTCTTGAGAGAAAAAAAAATTGAACACCCTTTGACAGCTTTCACATTCTTAGTTCCACAGCAAAGTAACAAAATAATATATATATATATAAAAAAAATAGCAAAGCAAAGCAATTCATGGATCAGTATTATATCTGGTAGAAAGTTGAGAGAATTTATGGCAAGCAAAAATAATATTACACAGTAGCAGCAAAACTTTGTAAGGTAATACTTTGCAATGTTGAATTCACTAAATGTGGAAAAATTAAAATGTTGACTTTAACTGTTGATCATCAGAAGTGCCCAGAGAATTGATGGGAGGACGTCAACCTATGTACTAAATGGCTGCGTACAGATGTAACACTGTTGTAAGTCCTACAAGTACATGAACATGTTTTTAATGTACAACAAAAATGCTGTTGTCCTCCTTTTTAAAGCAGCATATTTGCAAATGTATAGCAAACGATCATACCTATTTTAACATTGTGACCAACTTGTACCTTAACAGTTTCAAGTATACAGTACTGCTTTCATGGATGCACCAATTGTTAAATAGGTCTCTAGATTGTTAGGCATCAATCCTGTAACAAATATGGATCAATATGCTGCTGCAATAGACACAAATAATAATTAAAATATAAACATACATACAAACAGAGAAAAAAAGAATCTATTAAATTAACAAATGGCCTAATCAAATAATAAAAAGACAAATAAAACAAAATAAGTGCACTATAGTCCAGACACAAGCAGGTACCGTAACAGTACAGCAAATTCACAAATGAAAAAGTGTTATATTCACATAATCCAAGAGAGTCTATCAAAACTAGAGTTATTACCTCTTGAGAAAAGGGTGTGAGCAGAGGTAAAAGTAAGAGGGTAAGAGTTGGCACAGATTAGTATATACTACAAGAAATAAATGGGTTGGGAAATAGATACAGCTTGTTGCAATACAAACTGGCAAACACGGGGGGCATCATACACATTTACTTCACCATTCTATACTCCCTCAGTGGCAAAACCATTCTGTCTTTGTAGGGCAAAACTAAAATAATATGCACATTGTCCACTGTAACAGTAATATTGTCTCTTGGTACTCTATACACATCAAGGAAATGCGTCCGATAAAGCTTGACATGTTTTGGTTATAAGCCAAGTGTACCCAGGCTTGTTGCTGCTTTAACAAATGAGAAATGTTATGTTCTGACCTGAGAATTTAAAGCTACTGAATTACACCTATCTAAACTAAGAGAGATTCTCTTTGAGGGTTCTGGATCGCCATCCCATACAGTACATGCTAGCATTTGGAAAACAATCCAGCTGAGGTGCAATTTGCTATCGTGAGAGTTTTTGGCTTGAAACAAGCCCCCCCCCCAAAGGGAGCCTGTGGGATCTTTTTTCCTACTCCATGTTTTTGTATACAATATAAGCTCAGTCAAGCATCTGCAACAGTTCTGTCCATAACAAAAATCAATCAATATCTTGCCAGCATATCAATATGGGAAAAACAATCCTGAGTCAATCATTTGGTACTGTAATTTTTTTTGGGTTAAGAGAAACTTTGGAACTGCAGTTTAAAAAGTCTTTTTTTTTTTTTTCTTTAAGCAAGGGATCCTGTTGTCACTCCTACACACTGAACATATCCATTCTGATACTACTGAAGCTCGCGTCTAGGCCAGAGGCCGACTTCGCCTTGACTTCCAACGCGTTATCTAAGTCATCCAGCTTCTGGCTTAGCTCATTGTCAGACTCATCTGAACAACTCTCGGTGGGTAGTGAGGTTGGAACCCCTGAGGTGCCGCAGGAAGTTGAGGTAACCGTTGAAGGTGAGGAGAGGGGAGGGGGAGGAGAGGCAGACGGGGAGGAGGAAGCAGCTTTCCGGGCGGTGGCGGCCTGAAACAGGACATTTGGCCAGGACTTCATGGACAAGTGAGAGAGATGAGGAAAGGTGTTATTAGAAGAAGCTGCAGACTGCGAGGTAGATGTGGTGTTAGGAGTAGGGGAGCAGACAGAGTGAGGTAATAATCTAGTATGCTCTTTGGCATTTCTCATTGCTTGTTTGATTGTTTTCTCTTTGTGCAAGCTCGACTGAAGATGTTGGCCAAGTGCTTCATTCCCATTAAGAACCACATTGCAGGCAACACAAGTGTAGTTGCTCACTGCCTTTCGAAGCACTGTCTCTTGCGGGTCGGATATAGGATGTCCGAAGTAGCAGAAAGACTTCTGATGACGCACCACTGAATCTTCGTCAGCAAAAATCATCTGGCACTTCCTGCATATAAACTCATGCTTTACAGATGGTACGATAAAAGCATCTGGAAAAGCCATGGTACTTTTGGTTTCTGCTTTCGGTTCTTCTTTTGTGCTTTCTGGTGAAGAGCCTTTGTTGGTGTCATCCTTATTAGCTATAGATTCTTTTGGTTTGAAGGAGTTAGTGGTCGTGCTCTGTACACTCTGGGGGGCCTTGACAGTTTTTTTCTTCTGTTGCTGCTGCTGCTGTTCTTTCTGCTGTTGCTCAAGTTGTTTCTGCTGCTGCTGCTGCTGCTTCTGCAGTGAATCCTGGAGGGACTGCTGGTACTGCTGCAGGAGAGCAGTTGAGGAGAGACCAGCGACCATGGCAGCTTGTGGGACTGCTGCTGGACCATATGGAAACAGGCTCTCCATTCCACATAATGGTGGAAAGTAACCCCCCGTTTGGACCCCTCTTGGTAGTTGGGGGGAGAAACAGCTGGGAAATCCAGGTAGAAAGTAGGGCAGGAACTGCCCCCCCAGGAATGAGTTGGGATCACCTGCGGCAAGAGCATTCTGAAGTGCCTGAAGTTGTGTGGCATCCAGCTGAGTCTCATTTCCTGGTTTCCCTGGAGCTGGACATGGTTTCTCCTTTTTCTTGGTCGTGCTGGGGGTCTCAGGGCATGATCTGCTCTCTCGGTCCTTCACCTTCAAATGAGGTGGCTTTTCTCCTGATTTCTTGCTGTTGTCTCGCTCTCTCTCTTTACTTTGCTGCTCTGTATGATTTACTGCTGCCAAAGGTGTGGAGGGAACAGGAGGAGGAGGAGGAGGAGGAGGTGGAGGTGGAGGAGTCTGCAGAAGAGTCTTGGTTGGGGTAGTGCTGAGAGACATGGCAGGAGAGGGGGTGGCTGGTGTAGGGAACCCAAGCATGCCAGCACCGGGAGACGCTAAAGCTGAAATACAGTGGTATATAAATATGGAAATATTCAATATTGATATATTCATCCCCAAATCATTATGGAAAGATATTAAATTTGTCACTGGCTGAGTCTCTTTTTATGTTTTTGTTATGGATCAAAACTGTTACATGCGCTTAAAGATAATTTCAATCTGCCAATATATTATAAATATAGAAAACCAACAATAAATGCAAAACAAAAAATAAGACAAACAAACATTTTTTCTAATTAAAAATAACAAACAAAAATTATTTTACCAACTTAGCAGAACAACTCTGATGATGATATTATGCATGCGCCCATTGTAAAAAATAATACTTTTTTTTTAGATACACCACAGTGACACAGAGTGAACAGTAGTATAGTAGAACAAAATAGTGCATGATAAAGCTCATTTTATTAAGCTTCTATTCAACCTTTTCTTCAGTGTTTGTCATACTAACTCACCAGGTGTGTTGGGTGGGAAAACAGGAAGGGATGATGGCCCGTTGACGCCAGGAAGTAGCACTGGTGGAAGGCCAGACAACCCTGGGTAGCCTGAAGGTAGGCTGAGGCCATGAAGTGCATTATTGTTGTCCACTGTAGTCTGTTGCTGCTGGCCAGGCAGGCCGAGTCCCTCACCGACTTTCTTCATGCGGTCCAGCTCTTGCTGAGCCATCAGCTGACGGACAGTGGTTGGTGCTAGGTAGTCCTTTTCTCTATCTACCTGGTTCCCAAGGGTCTCTTGCACTTTGGTGATGTGCTGTGAGGAAAAGATGTGGTCTCGGACGGACATGCGGGCAGTGTACTTAACACCACATAAAGTACACTCAGGCCTTGGCCCATCCGGTGAGCCTTGACTTATCATGAATGGCTTTCCAATGTTAATCTTGAATTTCTTTTCTTTAGCACGGGCATTCTGGAACCACACCTGGACAACGCGCTTAGGGAGTCCAATCTCATTGCCAAGCATCTCACACTCTTGCATTGTAGGAGTGCGGTAGTCACTAAAGCAGGCTTTGAGGACTTTCAGTTGCAGGTTACTCATCTGGGTTCTAAATCGTTTGTGGCCTAGCCTATCTCCAGAATTGCTGCCTTTCCCGGATTTGAAGGGGTTACTTGCCCCAAAAGGACTAGGGGAACTGGGATCAGCAAGGCTTGACGATTCACTTCTGTCATAGTTTTCATCCATTTCATCGTAGTTAAAATAGGAATCATAGTCTTTTCCAGAGAGGCTGAGTGAAGGGCTCACCATGCTGAATTGGAACCTTTCACTGCCACCTTCAGAGTTTGACCCCACAGAGTTCTTATTGTCACTCAGTTTGTCCCCTCCATTGGCTGTGAAAAGCTCAACTTCGTTGTTATTGCCCTCGTCTCCAGTTGTAGCATCACTAATGGCTGTGTTAATTGATGATGTCTCATCAAAGTCCATCTTGGTGAGATCATACAATGAGGCTTCTGCTGAAATAGTAGGCCCTTCAGTTTCATCACAGTTTTCAGCTTTTAAGGATGAAGGGCTTAAGAAGTTTTTTACTTGTGTCTCAGATGGTTTTACTGGAGTTGAAGATGCAGCAGGCAGCTCATACTCATTTGGCTCAGTCTTTGTAGGCAGCTGTGAGTAGTCAAAGAAATTATACTTGATTGGGCTTTCACCTCTTTCATTGTCTTGATTCATCATTGGGCTTGGTGGCAAGCTAAAGCCTACCTGCTTCGCCTCATGCCAGTGTCTGGATCGTATGTGGCTATCTAGAGCAGATTTAGCCTTGAACAGTGCTCTGCAAAAGGGACATTTCTTGTGAGACTGAGAGGGCCCTATAGCCCTAAACTGCCCCTTTCTCTCTCTTGCACGAGTGTTTTGGAACCAAACTTGTACAACTCTCTTTTTCAAGCCAACCTCTCGAGCAATGTGATCCAACATTTTTCTTGTTGGATTAGAGTCAAGTAGGTACTTGTCGTAGAGAATCTCCAGTTGTTCTGGTGTGATGGTTGTTCTCAAACGTTTATCCCTATGTTGCTCTTCACTGCTGATTCCGCCATCTTTATCGTTAACACTTTCATCCTTTTCATCCAGTTTTCTTTTCATTGCTCCAGAGCCTACAGCAGAGGTCAGACCAGAGCTACCCTGTGTGGGGATTTGGGAGAGGCCTCCAGATAACAGCTGGCTAGCCATTAGGGGGTTGTTTGGGTCAAATATCATGTATGGCATATCGATGGGCCGTTCAAGAAACTGCGAGTGAAGGAATTGATTTTGAGCAGCTAAGAAATGCATGTGCTGATGTTCTTGCCATAGCTCCACAGTGGGGAATGCAATCTTACACTGGTCACACTGGTACTGAAGCATCTGGTGAGGAAGGCTGTTTGTGAGTGAGGAAAGGGCTAACGAGAGTGGACTTGAGGGCAAGGCTGCTGTTTGCGGCTGGGAATGGGGTCTTGACATTTGCGACTGTGGAGCTTTCTGAGGAGGTGGCTGAGGCGTGCAAGCCTTAGATGGTCTGGGTTCTGGTAGTGACTTGACCACTGGTGAGGATGCAGTCTCAGTTTGTTTAGGTTCCGTTTCAGAAGCAACATCTGGCTTTGGGGAAGTTTTCCCCATGCTGGCACGAGGAGAGGCTGTCACAGGGGAGCATGAACCAGAACTGCTGGCAGTTCCCTGGGACTGTCTGTGTGGCTCAAATGGTATCTGGGAAATCTTTGCCTGACCTTGATCAGCATAATCTGTGTCATACTCACAGTTACTTTCCTCATTACCCTCCTCATCTTCATCCTTATAACACAGCTTTTTCTGGTGAGTGATAAGGTCAAAAATGCGTGGGAACACAATGTTACACTTTTTACACTGGTACTGCATGTTGCTTGTTCTGATGTATCTCTCATTTGTCAGCTCTTTTTTCTCATTGTCTTTGGAGTCTGCCTGGTTTTCATAGCTTTTGCGAGCTTTCTGGCGAGCATTCTGGAACCACACAACAATAACCCGAGAGGGTAGGTTGAGCACTGTAGAAAGCTGCTCAATCTCATCATCCTTCGGATATGCATTAGTGTCAAAGAAATCTTGAAGTATCCTTAACTGGTAATCAGTAAATCGGGTCCGGGAGGACCTCTTGTTGACACTGGAAGAGTCACTTCTGTAGTATTCAAGTGCACTGAGCTGAGATTCCATTCGAATATCTTCCAATGTAGTAATGGGAGGAATATTGAAATTATAGGGAGAGTCTTTACTCCTCTGCCTCTCTTTAAAAAGTGTGTTACGGAACCAGTGCTTTATGACTTTTTGGGGCAACCCAGACTTATCTGACATCTCCTGAATTTGTTCTTCATTGGGAGAATTGTTGATATCAAAGTTGGCACGAAGGATCTTAAGCTGGTCATCTGTAATACGGGTCCGCGGTCTCTTAAACTGGGACTGGCGTAAAAAGTTTGGATCAAGACCCAGTTGTTGCTGGCAAAGCTGTGTAAGATCTGTTGACAGAGAGTCCATTGTGGGCAGCTGTAGGGCCAGCTGAGGAGGCAGGCCTGGGTGTTGGACGGATTGCATCATTAGAGGAGGGAAAAGGGGCAAATCTAGGGGAACAGGGAGCTGTACTTGTGGAGGTGCAGTAGGTGTTGCAGGAGGGGGTGGTGGCTGAGGTGGTGGTGCCTGGTGAGAGGGCTGGTGTGGGGACTCATGAGACACAGGAACTGGGGTTTGGGGCTTGGTCATTGAAGCGGAAGGAGGTTGAGGTGCTGTAACTGGGACTGGAGCAGGTGGCGGTGGAGGAGGAGGAGGTGGTGGTGGTGGTGGTGGAGGCGTCTCAGGTGAAGCAGGGTTTATTGGATAGAGTTTGTCATAGGCCTCTCTGTACTGCTGGGCAAACTTTTCCAGCTCCACATAGGGGAAAAATTGACTATGCACATGCTCCTGGTGGCTTTTGAGTATAAGCATATTGGAAAATAGTTTTCCACACATCCCACACTCGAGCTTATCAGTGTTCATTTCTGCTTGTTCAACTCCATCTTTGTTTTTCTTCTGATTTCTTTGTCTGTTTTCATTGTACTGGATGACTAGTTCAAACCCAAAGTTCTCTAGTAGTGCTTTGGCTGCATTACCCCTTGCTCCTGACACAATACGTGGAGGAGGAATCAATGGCTCTGGGAACTTTGACTTTTTAAGATCTTTGTTATCTTTAGAGCCATCAACTAATGCATCACCTACATTTTCAATCTTTGCCCTATTTTCCTGTTTTTCTAAGTGATCTTCTGCTTCTCGTGACATCTGAATTTCTGAAGCTGACATAGTGCTGCACTCAACCTTTGTTTTATGGTTCTGTAGTTGGTTTTTCTGAATTTGAGACTGTGTCTGAGATGCTTGTTGCTGTTGCTGCTGAGCCTGTTGCTGGGCCTGAGCTTGTTGCAGCTGGTGCTGTTGTTGCATCTGCTGCTTTAAGTCCTCTAAGAAAGATCCAGTAAGACCTGGCATTCCAAAAGCTGCTGCTGAGTGCAGTGCAAGTTCTGGGCTAAGGTTGAACTCTGCTCCTGGAATGTAGAAGGGGAAGAGGAACTGTGGCTGTTGAAATTGCAGCAGTGCTTCTGGGGTCATTGGAAAATGGGGAAAGAAAGCTGGATTAAGGAACTGAGGCTGGAAGAAGGCCGCCTGTTGCTGGAGTTCATGTTGAAGCTGCATTTGCAGTTGAACTGAGGACGGCGCTGTCTGATGGTTGCTTGCCTGTGCTGAAATGTGGTCAGTAGTTGCTGTTTTCTTTGAGTTGTTGCTGCTGTTACTCTCTTTGGGTTCCACAATATTTTCTTTATTAGCAGAGGGTGTTACGCTTCTAGCAGATTCTGAATTGTTGCTGTTCCCTTGTGTGCTTGGGACTGGGCTCTTTGTGGGCACTGAGCCACTAGTGCCAGTGCCAGTCCCACTTGTACTCATTTCCGTTTTGGCTGTTCTGGCTTTGGTTTGGTGAAGAACTGACCTCATATGAATTTCAAGGGTTGAGCTTTGGCTGTAGGCAACATTACAAATATTGCATTTGAATGGTTTGTTGTCAATACTGTTGCTCGTCTCTTGTGGAACTGGGCTGGATGCCTCTTGAAGAACCTTTTTTAACTTATGCAAGTGGGAAACTGAATTATAGTGAACAAGAAGAATGTTCTTCTGAGTGAAGGACTCCTTACAAACTGTGCACTTATAAGGCCGAGAAGGGTCCAAAAATTTCTCCATTGTAAAGTTAGGCCCCTTTCTAAATGGTAGGGTCCGTTTTGGTTCTGCTCCCATGTCATCAAGCAGAGAGCTACTGTCACTTCCTGTAGGACTGGGCTTCTCTTCCTGGTCCATTTCATCATCTTTGTCCAAATCATGTTCAAAAGCCTGAGCCTCCTCCAAAGCCCTGGCTTCACTCTCAGTGATATCCCCATTCAGTGGCAGGTTTCCTATAAGTTGCTGCACCTCAGCATCACTAAGTTCAGGGTGTCCATTTTCCAAATGCTTCCTAAGGGCCAGGAATGTTCTAAAGCTGCGTTGGCATAGGCTGCACATTGTGGCTGCTCTGATGGCATGGTACTGGGAATGTATCTGAAGCTTCTGCATTGTCTTGAAGGCTAGACTGCAATGGTTGCAGCGATATTTGTAGACATGACGATCAGACACAGAGAGCTGTTGCTGTTGCTGCTGGAGCCTTTGGAGCTCATTGAGATGGTCATGTAGGGTTTCAGGGGATTTGCTATCGTGTCCCAACCCACTGGATCTCTTCCAGCCTGGTGCCTCTGTGGCTTCCATTTGGGGCTTGAGTTCTTCACCCTGTAGGTCCGATTCACTCTTTTCTTGAGTGTTCAGCTCATCCTTTGAGATGTTTCCTAAAAGTAAAACAATGCAGCTTGAAATTCAAAACATGCATCATTTTACTTATCACTGTTTATGTCCTGATAAATTACAAGCAGATTAAGAATTTGAATGTTTATATTAATCTTATGTAAATGCACCCTTATTATTTCATGGACAATGATTCCAAATTCTGCTCACCTGGAGAGTTTCCTGACCCATCAGTGGGAGAGATAGAGGAATCCATTGAAGACAGGCCTTTGTCTTTTCCAGTTTGTGGAGGCATCATATTATTTGGTGTTGCTGTGTCAGGCCCAACAACCTTTGAAGACCAAACAAATGTATCCATTATTATAATACAAACAAGTGCAGCATACATTTACATTAATGTTACTGATTACTTCTACTTACAGTCATAATCAGCTTTTCGACACAGTCAGGAGCCACACTGTGCAGATGGGTGAGATGCAACTGCAGGTGAATCTTGTTGCTCAAGACATCTTGGCACAGTGGGCAGCGAATCACTGGCTGCATGGAATGCTGTGACATAACATGGAGCTGCATACGATTGGAATCTTTACTGCTGTAGTTGCAATATGGACACTGTTGAACCTAAAGAGCAAAATAAATAAATAAATAAAACAAAACCCCAAACAAAAACAAGGGGAAATAATAATAATAATAATAATATTGTGTTGGAATAAGTCAAGTCAAAGGACAGCCTAAATTAATGCATGAGAAGGAATCGTTTTTGCATCAGATTCAGTTTTTGGCGGGTGTCATAACTATGCTATAACCATACTTGACTGTTCACCATCTGCTTCACTGTAAAACCAGGCAAACATCACACTTTGAACAAGAACTTGATCGAGACACACAGCAGCCATGTCTCCTGAACTCTTAGGGGTTGAAACAGCCTCATATCGAATGTTTCCACAGGACTTTCTTCTTCTTCACCACACCCATGGCATGTGCCTCTCCCCACCCACCCCCGATACCCACCTCAACACAGAACATGTAGATCAACCATGTTTTATTTAATTCACTTAAGTCTTTCAACTCATGCAATTTTATTAGCGGAAAAACACGATTGGCCAGAATTTCTAATCAGGGTAGTACAGATGACAAAGGTGTGTACGCGCCCAAGCCATGCCTTGCCCTCATTACAGGGAGTACTCTGAACATAGCTGCTGCCCCTACCACCTGTCTTAATAGAATCCATTTCTGAAATGACTAAGTCCTCTCTCAGTGCAGGGCCCAGAACCAGACGAGCTAATACTTCATAATCTAATTTAAAAACACATATAATTTAAAGAGATGCAAAAAGGAGGAGATGAGGATGGGGGGTGAAGCTCAGTGAGGACCTATGGCTAGTGCAGGTATTCCACTTATGAACGCAAAGTCTGTCCTTCTGCGCTTAATGCTAAAAAGCTCTGTCAGGGAGGGGAATGGTGGGCATTTAACCCTTTGATAGAAAGCTGGCGCCAACATTTCCTAAATGCTTAGCTTCGCTTTTTGTTTTGCTTTTTTGCTACAAGCAGTTTAGGAGTGTCTTTCCATTAGCTCATCCTGCAGTGACAGCAAAGGTTAGATTTCATTAGTGGTGATGGAGAAGAACCTTCCTCATTAACAATTTGCTTTCTGCATCAACATGTAAAAGCTTATCATTTAAGGATCCGTCATGAAAAACATTTACCTGCTCATTGGCGGAGGTCCGTCGCTCAGCAGACCTCGACCTTTTGGGTGGACTTTCTATTTGCCGATCTGGAAGAAGGGAATGCTGAACCAATGAATTCGGTGCAGTAGCCTCTTTGGATATGGCATTCACTCCTGGCCAGCAGTGGAGATAAAAAGAGGAGGACAGACAAAGGCAAAATGTAAATGTTTTTTTTCAAGGACTTAACAGTTCTTATTTACAGCTTGCATGTCTGCATTTTGTGTGATTTTGTTTCACATATATTTCTAACAAACTTCGGATTTAAAATATATTTAAAATCTAAAATTTAAAACAAGACTGTAAAATAAAAATGAAAATAAGCAATTATTTATTATGGAGTCGCATAGAATGAGCACTGCAGAAGATTTGCATCTTAAAAATGAGCGAGAGTGCCATAGATCACATACTGTATATGCAAGTATACTGTTTGACAAATGGGAGCATTCAGTAATAACACTACTAGTACATAATGCATAATAATATAATTTACACGATAGTATCGTCAGCTGCATCCATTTTGTGGTTATTCTAGATCACAACATGGCTGAAATGATTATTGATACACATATGAAAATCTGCCAAATTAATATTCATTGGGAAATAGGTGATGATCTTTTTTGTTTTAAATGATTTGACATCAAGGCAACGTAAGCACGGATACAAACATTATTCACATTCATATATGATGATGCGTTTCAGCCCCGAGGACATGTGAAATGGAGAAAACTCTGGCAGGCTCATTATCCCAGCATGACATACATTAAATGTTATGGTAATATTATACACTTCATTAGTTCATATACATTTCCCCGGCTGCCTAGAGAACTTCTCTGTCTGTACAAGATGCTAAATTTCCGGGGCTCGGTCACGCCGGCTGGTACACTAGCAACACTGCTTGTGCGTGTCTGTTTGTATGTGTGCATGTAAGCGTGTGTGACACTAACAGTGGGGCTCAATGTGGAGCGATCAGCCTCTGGTTGTATTTAGTAAATGCTGCAGCCGCTGATAAATCTTTCATTAGCCTCATCCTGAGATACAGGCCGTGCAGGCCCGGCTATATTCTGCCTGCACAACACAAAGACATAGCAACTCTCCCTCCCTCCTCCCTCTTTCACTCTCTTTCCCTTACACTCTTCCTCTCTCTCTCTCCTTAAGCCATAACCGCCCCCCCACTCTCTCTCTCATCTGGTCACTCAAGGCAATATGTGAGCCTCACTCTTGCGAATCAACGCTTCACGCTAGATGCACAAATGAAAAAAAAAAGAAAAAGAAATCAAAGCACTGATACATGGAGAGGGGGCTGAAGAAAAACATTTTGTATTTCATATTATTCTGGGGCTCGTGTTTATATTGGGCGCATATCAATTCCTCTGGCCCGTTCATGCATTTTAATTCTGTTGCATTAAGTAGGCGTTCCACTTATTTTATTTGTAATCCCCTATATCTGGAGCCTGAAATATTGGCCTGTCAACGAAAGTGACAAGAGAAAGAGGGAGGAAAGGGGAATGAAAAAAAGAGGGCGAGAGGAGGAAAAAACACAAGGGCACAATGTGAATTTCCAAGAACATCTGAGAATTGCTCTGCAGCTCAGAATAGCAGTGTAATCTCGTTTTTGAGTGCTTGCTATGGCCCCTGCAGGGTTTGGGTGTGTGTGTGTGTGTCTGGGTGTGCGTGTGTGTGTCTGTGTGTCTACCGCCATGTATGTTTATGTATTATGACAGGCCTCTGACACTCTATTTGTCAAATTGGAGCAGGATGGACGCACCCCTCAAATCACCTGACCTTTTCAAAGTATCCACCCCACCTCCCATATTTATTATGACCGTTTCTAATTTCAATTTTTGCCTCCGTCTTCCAGTCAATTTGCGACTAAATTACATCCCCGTGAAAGCAGAGGAGGCGATTGGCAGACAAGGGACGGCAAAAACATTTACAGTGCGGCAAGGAAAAGAGCTCGCAGATCACCATTGATTGCTGTCATATTGATGTGTGTATGTGTGCGTGTGTGTGTGTAACATGAAGATCTACCCTCGAGTTTAGAGTCATCTTTTGTCTAGCCCTTTCATCAACACTCACGCAAAGAAACACAGTTGGTTAACCTTGAATCTTGAGATAGTAATTCTCTCCATAGCCACTTAGGAGCTTTGAATGGCAAATACTGCAAGTGAATAATAAAGTTGTTTTGAAGCACAGAAATGCATTCAAATATCAGAAAATGCCATCCAAGGACAGAATCAACGGAAACACATAAATATAAATATAATGGCTGACTCTTTTGTAACTTTATGGAAGATAAAAAAAAGAAGAAGAAAAAGCCCATCGGTCTGTGGCTTTCAATCTGCTGCGCATTCTTGATCTGGATTGCGCAAGAATAGCTAAAATAATTAGAGAAAAATAATGGAGGGGAGCAGGTTAGAGAACAATGCAGGAGCATCAGGCACTCCTCTCATTTTCTTTTGTCTCTAAGTCGGCATCCCACACTTAATGCCTGTGTCCTTTTACCTCCTCCTGCTCTTTCTCCTCCCTTTCCACCCTCCCTTCGTCCTTAGGTGGGCTCAACCAGCTGCAGCCCAGTGATGCAGAACCCCCCCCCCCCCCCCCCTCCCTCCAATGACAAATGTCTGCATGCAGCAGGACCTTGCTTGATTAGATAAATCAAAAGGTGATTTATGACACTCAACCCTTTTTGCATTGCAGGGGGAGAGCGCAGCACATTCACCACCCATCTTTATTTGCAACTGTCAATGGTATTTAGGGAGTCGCGTATACACACACTTATACACGCGAGGGGGGTGCTAAAACGGAGAGAAGTACAGAGCAATGGCGGGAGAGGGGGAGAAAAAAAGGAGGAAGTGCAGAGGAGCTCATGGCTCTAACTACCTCAGGATACATATGTCCCACATTGTTCCTCAAAAGGCAGGAGGCTCGGCAATACCGCAGTGAATGTTTCCCCTGTGCATCTATTATAGAATCTGCCCTTTTGTGTCAGAGTGGGGGGGGGGGTTTGTGCAAACTAAAGCAAGCAAATTAGATTTTAACACAAACAAGCATCTCATTGAATCTTTATGTCACCCAAACTATGATTTTAGAAGAAATACTGAAGGAGAAGCTACATCTGGAGCCAAACAATAAGATACTCCGCAAGTACTACCGACAGTTCTTGAAAATGAAAGCCCACAAACATGCATGGCAAAGGGGGGGGGGGGGGGGGGGGTAGGCTGTCAATTAAGGGGGAGCAGGCTGGGTGGCAGCAGCCTGGATTTAGTATTCAATTTAGCTGTCCTGAGCTCTGGAAGACTGGCTAAGGTTACGGAGCAGTAAATCTAGGAGGTAGAGCTGGCCAAAACAGGCCAGGGAGGGCCAGTGAGCATGATTTAGTGGCCTACTGCTCTGAGGTTACGCATTAGGCTGACCCCCGGTCACCTGATAACATTACAGCAACACACTCTGAACCCCAAACTCCCACTGAAGCACTCAGCAGGCCCAGTTCTAGCCGGAGGGATGCAGAGAAAAAGGGAGTGAGAGAGACTGGAAGGGAGTGTGATGGAGAGCGTCTTACGGAACAGAAAGAGAAAGGCTGTTAAACAGCAGCTGCCCTTGTCGTTTGTGTTTTTTTAAAGACTCGTCCTCTAATGAGAGATAAATAAGAGCAAGGCCTTGTCACATTTGACAAATCGTCTGAGATGTTCAACAAGCTGTCATTACAGAGAAAACACACAGACGTACACAAAGGGAGAGCTGCAGGCTTCTAATTAAACATGTTAATGCCTTTAATATATTTTACGCTCATTTTAGAAAGGCGGAAGAGGAGCGCGCGCCTCTCGTCTCGAGCTGGGAAAATTGACAAGACGCAGATAAAGATTGAAAGTATTGCGACCGATGCTAATATGTAATGCTTAACATCTGATCTTGTTTGCGAGCGCTTCCATTTTGTTTCCCCTTTATCTGCACAATTCAAAATACTGCACGAAATTAATACATCACATGCGGTGGTAAGAACCATGAGTCATTTCTTTGCTAATTTGAAGCAGGTAGAGATCTACGTTCCTTAGCCTGCCTGACGGGCTCATTTCCATGATGGGGGTCTTTGTTTAGTTTGTTATTTATAAGAAGTGGGCCCCTGAGCCATGGTGACGACACGCACCATCTACACACACACACACACGCACACACACAGCACAAAGCTATCTGGAAGTAATCCACATCGGGGGACATTTGCATGGAAAATGCAACATGGATTATAATTAATCTAAAGTGACATGGGATTATAAAAGACAATGTAAATGAAGCCAGGGAAAAAGCTTTTTCTCTATTTCCTTACCCCTCCCCCCCCTCATCGCTGTTTCCCCCCCGTCTATATACTGTATCTGCCCCTCTTTGTTTAAGGGATCTTAGTCTTTGAGATGAAGTGTGCAAACTGCTGCTCACTTGGCCACACTGTAATCCTTTCCCTGGAGATGTCATTCAGACACACACACATGTACACAGACACACACACACACACGTTTCAAGCTTGTCACTGATTTTGGGCTGAGGATGGAGATGCTAAATTCGACTACTTTAAGCTGGAGAAAGAGAAAACCAAGGCCCTGTTTCTGACGATAACCGTAGCATAACAACATTAAGACATGGCAGGCTCATTTTTGCCTTTTGTGCCATTTAATTTTCTAAAATCTCCATCAGTGACAATGCAAAATAAAAACACACAAAAAAAACTAGCAATATTATATTTGTTTTTTTTATCCAGCCAATGAAATTCCCAGAACTAATTATTTACAACAAATAAAAAGGCCACATTTCTGCTTCATCAAACAGATTTATTATGCCATCTGATGAACTGCACTAGAGGAAACATGCACATACGTTAGTACGCTTTAAAGTAGGAGGGACCTGGACAGTTTTTTGCACGTGTGCGGTGCTGTTAAATGACGCCGGCGGTAATATGCGGAGTAAATGCATGGATGGTGGTTCCCCGCCAGCCCGTCGGACAGGCCTGTCAGAGAGATAGAGCTGAAAGATAGATGACTCGCTAAACTAATAGGCCCCAGCCTCACTCAGCTCTCCTTCTGCCTCATTGAGCCTCACATTATGGAGCTAGGTACGGCATGCTAGGAAGACAAGGTGGGGAGGGAGCGTGAGATGGATTGAGGTTAGGAGTTGGAAGGTGCATGCGCGTGTGAGTCGGCGGGTGGGGGGTGGGGGGGGTGGTGTGAGCGTGAAAGAGAAGGGGAGACATTAGTAGAGGCAGAATGAATGAGAGAGCGAACCCCATGCAATGACAGAGGGGAAAAAAAGAGAGGAAAGAGACCCCATGCAATATTCATCCCCAGCCATGGATTTCCATCTCATACATAAAAAGACCATATGAATTCTTATTTGGGTAAATCAAATCTAACAAAGCCAGGGCTATCCCAACCACAGCGTCGCATTATGTGCTCCGTACCTCAACCAAAATAATAAAAAACACAGAGCTGCCTTGTGCAGATCGTTTCCCCTCCCCTGCTCACAATAGTGCTATTCTTCCAACCAAATGGCACAGTTCTTTCTGTCTTGGGTTCTTTTCCTAGCTCAGGTGATGCTGTATGATATAGCGTCACAGATTGGACAACAATTAAGAAAAGGATCGAGACAGGAGGGGAAAAAAATAAAGTAGGTTGCAGGGAAAAAAAAAACTAATTTAAGTGTCGCACAGATTTGGTGAAATATTAGAAAAAACATATACACAAGGCCCCACATCTAATCCTACGCTTATGAAAAATTAATATGCCATCGGAGAGGGCAGAAGAACGAGAAAAGATTAATGCAAGGCGCTTATGAATTACAAGCACGCAAACTGATTTGATTAAAAAATAATCTGGGGACTGGACATTGCCTGGTTATATCCACAACACCCAACTTATCCCTCTCCCTTTCTGGTTTTTTTCTCTCTTCTTCTTTTCCAATCTCTCCCTGTCCCTCTCTTTCTCTTTTTCACTTTCTGTCAGATGGAAATGATTAAAGCAGGTCACATGAAGGCTAGTCAGCAGAATTCACATGTTACACACACGTTTGAAACTTATCTGAGGCAGGGAGAGATGAACGCTAACTTAAGAAAGGAGGAAGGCTTGAGGTTTGTATATGTATTGTTTGTGTGTGTGTGTGTGTGTGTGTAAAACCTACGGTCTTTTCTCCTGGTGTCCATCAAGTCTCGGACACCGGGGTTGTGGCTATGCCTGGACGAAGAGCGAGGAGGTCTTTCGCCGTCCTCAGCACCCTCTTCTGAAAAAGCACACACAATAGACTACATTACCCATGATGCTCTTCCCCAAAAAAAATAGGAGTACATTCTGGCTTGGTTACAAACACTGAAAAAGAAACTGCTTGTGGTCTATCAGATATCATATATTGGAGTCATTTTAAAAATATTCCTGCTTCTACGTGTTCAGTTAATCCTCATAAAGCCCCTTTACCCTACTGTGCTGCATATCTCACCAGCAAACAATGTCCCAAGTGACTTGAACACATGTTCTTTTGAAAACAGTCCTGCCAGGCAGCGAAACATGATACATAAATGGTCTGAAAGCAGAGAAGTTGCGTGACAACAAAATATATCTGACAAGAAAACTGGTTCAGTGAATTTTATTTCCTCTGTTCAGATCACACCTTTAAAAAATGCATGCAAAGAAAAGCTTCACCTTTTTTCTGTATTTTAATATACTTTATTTAAGATAAAATGAATTTTATATTCCAGCTGAGCTGAAAATAAAATTGTGTTTTGTTTTTTTGTTCATAAATGCATGAAAAAACCTTTATTCTACATATTAAAATGGAACAAACATTAACATCAATATGTAGTATGCATGCATTGCACTGTATAATGGCAGAGTACTGTGTACTGCACAAAAATATTATGTCAAATATCTGTATATATCTGTACAAAAATGTGCACACACACACATGCACAGACACCCCAACCAACACACACATGCAGCTCTGTACTATTAGCAGATTAGCCTGCCCATCTCTGAGAGTTCAACCCCTTGTTTGATAATTCTGTGTATCTGCAGTGTTCTGCCAGTGGATTAAAGTGTGTGTATGCGCGTGTATGTGCTTCGTGTTTGTGTGCAAGTGTGTGTGTGTGTGTGTGTGTGTGTGTATAAGTGTCACCAGCGCAAGCTAACACTAATCCCAGCCAAGCCCCGGCGCTCCCTTTCATCCCGCCATCATTTGTCTCCGGCTGGGCTGATGTCACTTTGTAATGAATTTTGAGCAGTCTGAGAGAGGCCAGATAACCAGGCATGCACACACACACACACACACACACACACACACAATTACAAAACATATACACGCACACTTATAGTTCCTTCCTCCATCTGAGTATAGCACACACAAATGCAGAATCAAACAGAAACAAAGTCAAAAAACACCATACCAATGCAGGATCAAACACACACACACACACACACACACACACACACCAAGACCATTAAAAACGTCATGTCTTCTAAATGGGGGAGGGGGGGGGGGGGGTCTTTCCCACAACAAACTCCTCATTCTGCCAGAGAGTGAAACTGTGTCTCTCTGCATATGTGCATGTGTGACTCTTTTTACGCACACGCATGTATGTGTGTGTGTGTGCATAAAAAAAGACTGTGCTCATCAATCCTGCACTGCCTTAATAGTCATATCTTACAACACACACACACACATATTCATTGGAATCAGGCAAAGGGTGGATGGAGGTCAGCCTTCATTTGCATACAATCACTTTGGCCATTGTATGATGAGCGCAAGGAGTCAGCAAGCCCCCCCACCACACACACACACACACACACACAGAAACATGATATGATTAACCCTTTCACATATGGCGGCCGTACAGACAGACACACACACACACACACGTACAAAGTCAAAGTCAGACATATAGACTAAGTGCTGGCGCCGTTGCTTTAAGCGCCAATACATTAAGCGGACATTATATACAGCATGAAATTTTCATGGCAGACGCTGGGGTGTGATCGAGGAGGAAATATTCTGCCTGTGTTTTTTGTATTCGTAAACGCCGTTGTCTTTTAGCATTTGCACGTTTCTGCGACTGCCGTGCACGTTTTTGCAGCTGCATGTGTATGTACAGTCTATTTCAAAGTGTATTTGTGCATCCTCGTACGTGTGTGTTTGTATGTAAAAGGACAAGAGAGACAGACAGAGACACAGAGCGAGAGAGAGCGAGAGCGAGACTGGGACTGCACTCTGCTCCTGATGTTTTATTAATACGTTGGTGACAACGGGGATGAAATATCTCCTGTCAGGCAGGAGAGCGCGGCCTGCAGAAATTGCAATTTTCACTGCTGGTGCTGCAGCGTCCATCTTTGTATTTTAATTCAACCCACCTTCATATACAAGGAAATGGGAAGGATAATATGTCTGTGTGCTGGTTTCGAAAGTCCTTTTCACTGTTATCTATTCCCTATATTTTACTGTTGTAAGGCACCAAGGAAAAGCAATTGGCACAAATCAAATGGCGTGTTTCACAGCAGGGTGGGAAAACACGGGGAGGGCGAAGAGTAAAAACAGAGGTATATAGAGACATAAAAAAAAAGCTTATAAAGATCTGACATACTGCAAGATCAAGGCAGCGTCTCAAAATGAGCGAATGATAAAAAAAGACATTTCCATTTCCACCACCAAAACATATGTAAAATATTATAAACCTTCATCGCAAAACACATTACAATGGTCCAATCGAATATTAATATAATACAACATTATTACTATAATACGGGTATCTATTAATCCATAGCAGAATTCTAGTTTATTTATACAATCATCTCTGACTCAAGACAAAGATGTGTGTAATCCAACTGAAATCACCAATCTTCATCAAAATCATCATATTCAGAGAATAGTCAATGTTGATTAACATGAAATAAAATGAAAAGAGGACAGGAGTCCAAAAATATTCATGATGTGTTTGATGTCGGTTGACCCTGACCTTACCAAACCACGTTCTCAACTGACCTCTAGGGGGCAGTCTACTTGTAGCTACATAGGACACAAGACAGGAGAAAGTAAAAGGAGAGACAATGAACAGAGAGGAACAAGGGTGAAGAGTGGGTGAAGAAAGGGAAAAAAGAGGAAAGGAGGGGCGATCATCTGGGCCTCATCAGTGTTCTCTCTCTCTCTCCTTTCCCTTTCTGTTTGGTTAGATCTGTGTTTTGTGTGTGTGCGTGCATGTGCTTATGTGTGTGTGTGTGTGTGTGTGTGTGTGTGTGTGTGTGTGCAAACTGGGAATGCATTTCCACACTAAAGACATTCCCAGACGAGCACTCTCAATACATCAGTACGGCGTCTGCCCTCTGACTGACCCGGACAGTTGCACACTAAATGAGTGTGTACGTGAGCATGTGCGCAATTGCACGAGTTTCAGTGTGATTTTGTGCATGTGGGCCATTGATCAAGTGAGTGAGACAGTGGCAGCATGTGCTTGCATGAGAGTTGTCATGCGTAAGTGTGTATGTGTGTGTGTGTGTGTGTGTGCGGCAAGAGACAGCAGGTTTTTTTGAGGCAGGGATTCTTTACCATCAACTTAATTACTACCAGAAGACACGCTGAGCAAAACTTTTGTAACCACCCATCACACACACACACACACACACACACACACACACAGGCAGGGAGTAGGTCACTCTGTGGAGGGTGTGTGATTTTGGCAGCCTGGTGGGACTCCCTTTGATGTGGGTCGGTCGGAACATTAAAGCCGGCCGGTGAGCTCAAGCTAACCACAGACCCTGGGTCAGATTACTCTGCAACCAACACCAGCCTATATTTAACCGTTAAGAGAGGAAGAATAATTACGTGACTCCTGATCAGGGACGCAGCCAAATCAGCCTGGTTTTTACTCTTAATTGGAAGCCAGTGTAACCAATTAGGACTCTGGAAGAATGACTTTTTTTTCCCTCAAATAATTCCTGAAATCCTCAAACACAACCTATTTGGTTCATTTGATCTCAGTGGAAAATAATAATTTTAAATAAAAAACAGATTTTGCAATTTCTTAAAGAGACGCCGCGGTAAAACGGGAAATAAAAAAAAAATGAAAACAAAAGTTTCAGATGGAGAGAGATGAAGGAAAATAGTGTGAAAGATAAATTTGAAGAGATTCTGGCCCATACAGGAGGTGCAGGCGATAGCGAGCGTATTGAGAGTGTCAGCAGAGTCAGCTTGTGTGTGCCCTCTCGCTGTGTAATGACCTGCTCTGAGACCATTCACTCCCCTTCCCGTCTCCCCCTAAGGGCCCATAACCACCACGGCGGGTCATTATGTGCCCGGTCGAGGACTCGGTTGCGTAGCACACAACCGTATAGAGCAATGCCACGTGGAGAAACTGGACACGGAGGCTCCAAAATGGCTGAATTCATTAGCTGGGTCGAGCTGCCTCTAATTTGCTTCCTCGGAGCGAGGATGGTCCTCATTAAAAGGGCTAACGGAATAATAATAAATAAATAAATAAATCCGGTGGTGGTTTTTTTTCCGTTATAGTTTATCTTAAATCACAGACAGAATGAAAGCAGAGCATCGAGCGAAACAGTAATTGCCGTCAAAGAAAGGTGGTGAGAAATATAGGAGCAAATGCCATAAAAACAAGTCTTAGAGACGAATAGCGTTTAGCCGCTAGGATTCCATATGCTAGAATATTTTAAGAGCTGTTGTGCTACGTCTAGAAATAACGATGAAGACGAGATATGGTCTCCGTCCGCTGTATCTGTGGTCGTAATGCAGCCTTAATGTTTTGCGTAACACCCATGACTGCCATGTCTCCCCCACTTAGCCGTGATGTTGACGTTGATTTCTTCTTACAACTGTGGTCATGTCCCCTGTGAGACCACGAGTGTGTGTGTGTGTGTGTGTGTCTCTGTGTGTGTGTGTATGTGTGTGCGTGAGCAATAGGGGCCTTATGATGTCACATTCCTGCGCCGCACGCGTGGCTCTAGTTTGGCCCTTTGTTTTTTAAGGGGAAGGCTTTGAAACATTACTCCATCCCGCTACGGTAACGGCCTCGCACGCGCATCTGCATTCGCGTGTGCGCACACACATACGAAGTCAAGGGCCAGCGGTAATACTGCCAGGGTAATAACCTCACAGACTTACCGAGCTCCCTCCCTTCTTCTCGCTCACCCTCAAATCTTTATTGACCCTCCTCTCCATCTTCACCCCCCCGCCCCTCTCTCTCTCTCCCCTCGTTCTCCCTGTACCTTTACCCCTGAATTTCAGCGCGTTTAACAAGCAGTTAGATCTTAACCAGATGTTGTTAATGTAGCATGTCTAAAATACTAAACATCAACCCAGTGGAAAGGGGCTACAGCTCCTGCACAGGGCCTGGGAATAACTGACACGCACACACACACCTGCACTCGCTCACACACACCTACTTGCCCCCCCCCCCCCGCACAAAACACACATTTACTCCCACGCAGCGAACAATATATTTCATGCACAGAGGTCCAAAACTCAAATGCTAACATGTAAACAGACAAACACCAGCGCAAGCAAACACACGTGTTTCCATCCACCCACTTATTGCTTAAAACACATGAGAACTTATTACACCAGCAAAAAAAAAAAAAAAAATCTATTGTTTCAGGTCGACTCGGAAAGAAAGACAATGGGATTGTCGCGTTTAAAACGCTCCTGGTGTGAATGTCAATAAATTGAACTGACAGAATAAGCTGGAAAAAAATGACTTCTGGGTAAAAAAATAAAAGTGCTTGTATCAGCAGCTCCAAATTTGCTTTGTTGTTGTCAATTACGACTTCCTGAGACACTTCATTGTATTTTCTTTCGCTCAAATTGCCCACGCCGCTGTCTTGCAGGCGACTAACAAAACACCTATTACTCCTTTGGAAAAAAAAACAAAAAAAGAAGAGAAGAGAAAAGAAATGCACATGAATAAACATAGTCAAGATTAAAGGCTTGCATGTCTTGCTTGCTGTGCACACAGAAACTGCTGTTTCTTGTTACGAGAGGTTGCATTCGCGGCGCTGCGAGCGCTGCATAGTGACAGAGGGGGGGGGGGGGGGGGGGATCGGTGTTAATGATTCCTGATTAGCAAACACAAAAGGTACGAGCAGGACAAAAAAATGTCTTCAAAAGGTTCCGTGGTGGAAAAAAAAGAACACCTGGCCTTATACAATAGACTAGCACACCCACTGTACACCTCCACACGTGTCGGCACACACACACACACACACACACCTGCATCTTACACAACAGCCATATTGCATTTCGGCTGTTTGAATCACCTTAGGCTGAGTAGGTGAATTAAGGAGGCGGCACGGCAAGCTTATTGAGGGATTTAGGAATAATTTGAAAAGAAGATTCCTCTCCTTCTGTTTCATCCCCCGCATCTCTTTCTCCATTTTATGGTTTTTCCTGGTCTTTTATGATTCTGAGGTCCAATATTTATCTAGCCCCCCCTGATTATAAACATCTGGCCGGCGGGGCAGTCGGCACAGCAGCAGCAGCAGCAACACACGCACGCACGCACACACACACACACTCGGAGTTGCACAAATAGTGGAAATATCACACACGCTTGACAATGTGACCCTGTCAGGTTCAGACCGGTGGAGGGAGAAAGAGAAGGAGAGAGAAGCGAGAGAAAGAGAGTGAGACCAGACAGAGAGAAAGAGAAGTCGGAGCTGAGGGTTAATGGCCTTCCCATCTCTGTGATAAGAATTCATTCTGTTCTATTACCAGCACTTATCTACAGAGGCTGCCGTCTCTTTCCTATCCCTCCAATGCACACACACACACACACACACACCTACACACACACACACACAGCAAGGGTCCGGGGTCGATAGATGAACCTAATGAAGAAAGCAGCTGTTTCTCGGCATACCTGCTCAACTCTATCAGCCCAACAAGATCTCCCCGCCGCATTTATCCGTCTATCTATCCATCTATCCTCCCATCTATCCATCTGTCCATTTATTTGATATCTTTTCACATGGCATTCACATATACCTATCCTATCCGTCCCTCCATGTCTCCATTTATCTTTCTATCTGTCCATCCATCACTGCACTGGTAAACAAAGACACCAGCAGGATAGCTATAGCTCCCAATGGAGCCGACTGGTTCTTGTCATGCATTCAAGGTTTATTTTCCGGGAACTAGTACGAGGCGGGGAATCAGAGAATCTAATAAAATGGCTGCCATGGCTTAAAAGAACACCGACGTGTGTGTTGTGTGTGTGTGTGTGTGCTTAAAATAGGCCTGTAACGGGCAGTGGCCAAATGGATAATGCTTAAAGAGATCTTTATCCTATTGGGCTACTGTCCCGTTTTTAGCTGCATAAAAACCATCTGCTTTCAGAGCCACCAAAAACAAAACTGTAATCCCGGATGGAAATCAAAGAAAAGATTTACGGAGATAGGAAAGACAGATTAAAAATACAGTTGGCATCATGGAAAAATGTTGTTTGTCTCCGTGTAGCTTTGAGCAATTAATTCCTTACACCCATTTGTTTTGTTTTTTTACTAGCGAGAACAGAATGTGAATTATCATCATTTTAAGAGTTCCATGGCGACAATATTTCATAATATAATCGGCTTGGTATTCATTCTGCATTCCTCATTGATGGATGCTGTTGAGCTAACCTTGGCACATAACACTTTCACGCGCTGACAATAAGTCTTCATGACACATCTTCAGCTATTGAGGAGTGTGCAAAAGAAAAACGAAATGTGTGCCTCATCAGGGTCGTATTATGTGTTGAGGTCAGGGAGGATGACAGGAGTCTTCAACATAAGAAGAATAGAGTCACAGATGAAAAAGAAAAATATCTTCAAGCCAAAATATTCATTAGGTTGCTCGGAATCATCTCCAAAATTACCACATGGGCACATATGTTTGAATGCAACACGCACACACACACACACACACATAGAGGAATAAACAGACCGGGGGCAACTGCCCCGGAGATGGTATTCACAGACGGTTACAAATAAGGAGTGTTGGCTTTCCTGACTTTCTCAAAAACATGCAAAAAATGTCCATTTCATTACTGCTAAACAATGTCATATGGGCCCCCACTGGCCCAAATAGAAGCAGACAAAGGCAGAGCAGCACACATGTGCTTCAAATAAATCAGATTACTGAGGGGAGTGGGGGGGGGGGGGTGGAGAGAGAGTGAGAGAAAGAGGGGAAGAAAGAAAGAGACACCGCCAGACACTTAGAAGATTGACAATATTCCCTTTTCTTGCTACCTCCACCCCTCCCTTTCTCCTTTCCTTCACTTTCTTATCCCCCCCCCCCCCCCCCCCCCCCCCCCCCCCCCAGCGGGATCTGTTTTAGATTTGAGCCAGTGCAAAAGCCATATCTCTACCTTATCTTTGCTAGCAGTCAGAAAACAGAAAGCTCCATGTTTCCATGCATTAGACTCCCGGGCCCCCGACACACCACTTGGAAATCTTGCAGCCCCTCAAAATGGCAGAGAGAGGAAAATAAAACAGCAAAGCTATATTTAATCAAATAAAATGCAGGTTGCTATCATTTACGCTCTGACACAGCATCGCATCAAAGGAAACGTCAGCCGTGAAAAATATGGAAATGCATTTTTGGCATTGTGACAACAAATGTCGCCCAAAATCTCCCAAAATGAGATTGCTCCTCAACCGCCACAGAGCATCATTAAGTGGATTTGAAAAAACTCTCAGAATTGAAGGGGCTCTGACCCCCCCCCCCCCCCCCCCTTACCCCCACCCCGCGACCACCTGTGGCTATTGACCCCTATGCAGATATCCTGTTGTGTTTTGGGCTGCAATTATGCAAACGCTCTTGTCTGATTAGTGTAAAGAGAAATATTGATTCTCTTGAAAGTTGTGACAAAAAAAAAAGCGAAGACAGGGTGGGGGAATATGTTAACAATTTGAAGAAAAAGGAAGAATCAATATTCAAATGACTTCTTGTATTGATTAATAATTAAGTCTTAATTGCGGCCGGGCTTGGACTTTCAAACTGCCCTTTGACTTTAGCTGGGAAAGAAGAGAGGGGAACATTATTGATACACTTAAACAGCAGTGGTCGCCCAGACATTGATTCGGCTGCTTTGCGGTGCCTTTGGCATGCTCTGAGGATCTAAATGCACATTTGAGGAAGCACAGAGTCGCGTGCATTTCTGAGAAAACACACACAAACGTGCATGCACAAATAAATACCCACACCTAAGTGAACTAACACGGCATAATTAACCTGCATCCAGTAAAAGTCAGGGCAGCCTTATCTACACACTTCTCTGTGCAAATGTATGTGTGTGTGTGTGTGCTGTAATTACACTATTAGGGGTGGAACTGATTGGCTTCAGATGGGGTTGGTGCAAGTATTATATTGGTCAAAATAAGTGTGTGAAACACGTGTTCATTTAATGCTCACATGCAGATTTTTATATGCCGCTGTGTTTATTTGTTATCACAAGGTGTGTGTGTGTTTGCCTCCTCGTGCGATTCAACCCACGGGACAATGTGTGCATGTGTGTTCAGGCTCAAATCCGTGCGCATATTTCTCCCCACGGGCCTAATCAGGTACCAGATACCTTTTGTTTTGGGAGCTCATTGATGGATGAAATCTTTATCTGTGCTATTGATCAGGAGGGTGAGGGTCCTAAACTGTCTGTCGAGTTGCCTGCCTGCTCCAGCCCTAACAAGATTGCCAGGGCCGAGTATATCAGTTAACATTTAATCAATGGCAGCTTAAGACACCGGGGCTAAGGGAAAGAAGCCCACGCTTCAGCCCCCTGCCTCAAACCATTACCTGGAATTGGAGTGTGTGTGTGTGTGGGTTCCAGATGATTACAAGGGATTGGGTCTGGTTGATCACCTGTCTTCAGGGGACATAGGTGTGTTTGTGTCAGTGTTAACAGGCATGTGAGTGCTTGAACACTACTGTGTTCAACAAACGACAAAAACGGAGTTGTTTGAATGGTGTTTCGACATTAAAATCAAGGCAAGGCTGCAGACTGAACGGGCCTCCGCACGCACACGCACGCACACGCACACGCACACACTGTAGAGGAAAGATATGACATATCTGGGAATGCGTGATTTTTCTTTTTCTTTCTGCTTTGCTTGCAAAAAGCACCCTGATGGTAAAATGCAAAAGAACAGGCGAGTCAGCACAAAAAGAAATATGATTTTTTTCCCCTTGCTTTACATTTAACCATCAGTTCATCTTTCTGTAAATGAAACTCCATCAAATGGAAGACGCAGATCTGTCATCTGTCTTTTTTTTTTTTATATCGCTGGACCTCATTGTCATAAAATCTAATTTAAAGAAGTACTTATAGCATTTGCCCGTGTGTATGTGTGTGTGTGTGTGTGTGGTTTAGGTTGAGTTTGGACATGTGTGTGTGAGTTTGTCAGAGGGTTGCTCTGACGGGGAAGCCCTTCTCATGTCCCTGCCTTTCGTCCAAAGCCTGGGAGATTCCCACCACTGAAAATCAATGTGTGTGAGAGCATGTGTGCGCCTGTGTGTGTATGTGTGTGTGTGTGAGCATGTGTGTGTCAAGGTTTTGTAAGACAAATCTCTCCAGCATGCGCCGCTTTAGTGCTATTGAACCAGGCTTCGATCACTCGGCCACTGTGAATAATGCAAGGGAGGTTACTGCTCACTTACAGCACAGGATGCGTTTAGGTGTGTGTGTGTGTGACAGGATGGCCCTCTTTTCGTTCTTCCAAA
Source organism: Brachionichthys hirsutus (assembly GCF_040956055.1). Classification (NCBI taxonomy): domain Eukaryota; kingdom Metazoa; phylum Chordata; class Actinopteri; order Lophiiformes; family Brachionichthyidae; genus Brachionichthys; species Brachionichthys hirsutus. The sequence continues at coordinate 6,498,294 of NC_090910.1, read as the reverse complement.
TGCGACAGAGCAGTTCACTGTTCTTCCACTTGGCCCTCTTAATCTCACGTCAGATACAGGAACTCCCACATTGATACTGTTTCTTTGAGTGCGTGCATGTGTGTGTGTGTGTATGTGAATGTGTGCGAGTGTGTGCGCTGGAGGCTCCCACAGGAGACGGTAAGAGCTTAACTCGAGCAGACAGCTCAGGACTGCACTTTGACACACCCTGACTCATTACATGCAGCCAGCACACATTGGAATATTGTCATTAAAAAAGACAATTAGATATAAAGTCGAGGGAGCATCTCTTACACACACACACACACACACGGACACGGACACACAGGCCTTGCAAACCAAGCACAGGGAATAGGTGAACACATTACCGTCTTCATATCCCCAGGTATATGAAGCAGAGATATTAATAATCAACAACGTTACAGAATAATTAAGATGATTCCAAATGATGAGTGTGCGTGTTTTGTGTGTGTGTGTTTCTGTTAATTAAGCCGAATGATTTGATATGGCACAAACCATAAGACTTTAATGGCGTCCCATACTGGATGCAGCTGGAGGGGACAGTCTTCAGTTGAGTTGACCAGGCTCCGGGGGATGAAAGGACGACGCACACAAAAACAGAAACAGCTGCATCGAGAGGCGTCTCTTTATTTGACATCACTATCTGTGTCATCAGTTATAAGGCAATTAAACAAATATCAGTTCCTATTGCCTCTCTCGTCCTCTCTCCTCTCCACTTCTTCATCCCTTTCTCTCTGCCGTCTGTGGTCCCATCACCTCTCCTCTCCAGTCTCCTCTCCTCTCCTCTCCTCTCCTCTCCTCTCCTCTCCTCTCCTCTCCTCTCCTCTCCTCTCCTCTCCTCTCCTCTCCTACTGCGTGACTCCAGACAAGGTTTCAATTTCAGAATGCTGATTGTCTCATTGCCGACTCTATGCATGTCTAACACTTACTGGCACTCTGGGGACCGGCAATACACACCATAGAATCCCTATTACACTCCCACACATTTCTGGCGAGTGTGTGATGGTGTTTGTATGTGTGTGTGTGTGTGTGTGCATGTGTGTGTGTGACGGGGTGATGAGGGTGTAAAATGCCTATTACGCTGAGAGTCTGGTCTCTCTTACACTGAAGAGAATTCTCTGGCGCCTAAAGAGCAGAAAATTGCAATGCTCCTCTTCCTCACTCCCCATTAACCTGCTTTTGAAACAAAGGCCTGGCCAAGGTGTGTGTGTCATGTATGTGTGTGTGTGCGTGTATGCCTTATGGTCTGTGGTAAACTGCATTGCACAGGCGACTTTGCGCACACTGCATGTCTGCATAGCGCCTTCTGTTCATCATCCATCTCCTGTCAGTGACCTCGATTTTGTGAAATGTATATTTTCATCCCCCTAAATGTGCCTGCCAGTCATTTCTTCTCCTTTTTTTTAACTTCTAGGCTTCATAAAAAATGGCAACAGAAGATGGCATCTTGTGAGGAGCTTCAAGATGACTAAAGCAGCGGGCATATTTGTCTAATTTGAACAAAGACATTGACATAAAAGCACAAATCAAGACCAAGGCTCATTTAATGGATTTTTATCAGTCTATCAATGTCTTCTCTTTTTTTCCCCACAGCATCCCTTTTGCCTGTCTCTGTCACAATCATCTTTCGTGCTCTATTTTCAGAGCATTATTAGAACATGATAAAAGCAAAAGGGAAGTCATGACACGGGACCCCCTGTTAGCATTAGGAGGTGGGAGAAAAAAATGAACGAAAGCACAAGGGGGAGAGGGAGAGGGAGAGGGAGAGGAAAGATGAAAGAGATTTGTCTGGAAATTATTGCTCAGAAGGCATTGATTCTCTGCTTTAATCTCACACAGTGTGCTCAAATTTCCTATTAGGGAGATGAAGAAAAGGAGCGAGCGGGAGACGGCTCTTATTCACAAAGGTGGGGAGGTGAAACTTGGCATGTCTCTCAGTGTTCCCTAGGGCTGATAAAATGCCCTTTCCTTTATTCTGGAAAGAGAGCCAATGGTCAGAAATGTTGTGAGCCTGCTGTAAGCAAGCAACGGAAAGCTATCGCTACAGAGTCACACGGGCGTACGACAAGCCTCTGACAGCTGCTACAGCTGCAAAGCTTCCTCCGGTTAGTGATGATTAGCCTTGGCTATAGGTAATCGATAGCTGCTATCAATTGCATAGCTTCTACTGATGGATGAGGTAAAGGAAACCAGTAGGAGAGTGATGCCGAAGGGTGCAATAGAAAGAAAGAATCTGCTGCTGCTGCGGCTGCAAATGTACAAAACGATTCCTGACAATATTTCCCCGTGATCCGGCTTTCTTCTTCTGTGCATATATACCGGTCGGCTGCTTTAAACGTCCATCCGTGAATGAAATCATCGCGGTATGAGATTAGTGGCTGCTTGGGCCGAGTGAGCATAATGCCTGCTCACTGCAGCTCCGGCTCCACAAAGCCGTCCTCCCATCAGCGGATTGTTTGTCTTAATGCTGTGTGACACGGCCTATTGTTTCGTCCATCTGTGGTTAAGAGTCAATGGACAGAGGGTGTATGAGGGGAACGGAGGTGAGGGAGAAGAAACTAAAGAGCCTATGTGAGTTGGCTGGGAGGGGGAGGACTGGATGAAGGCTGCACAAAAAAAGGAAAGAAACAAGACGGGGACCAGAGCTGAGAGGTGAAAAAGAATATTTCAAGAGAAAGGTCAGAATTGAGAGTAAGTGAAAACATGCCGTGTGACCACTTCCTTTTCCAGGTCTTTTCCAGAGGTTTTCAGTCCCATAAGGAATGCGGCCATAAGCTCTTTGCGATATCACAGACGTGAGCGATGTCCTGGCGCTGCGATGCCAGTCCCCTCTTCAAAGGGTTAAGTCATATTTTAGTATGCGTCCTCATAGCCCCATGGCTTTGTATTGTAAATAAGACTAATGTGGCATTGGTCAGGTATGCTAATTCAGATAATCAGTGTAATTTCTGCAAATTATAACTGTCAGTGTGGCGGGCACAGAACCTTGGCGGAAAACATGAGGGAACAATTTAGCCCGGGTAATACCCCTCCACCAAAGAGTGCTGAACTCAAAGAAAAACAATCGGCCTGAGCCCATACCGCCCCAACACACCATTTCAAAAATAGTTTATGGTGAACGAGGCTCTTTTTTTGTCGGAGGCACAAGTCAGTCTGCTGCCCTTTTTTCCCTATGTGCATACACAGACCGCAAAGTAATTATAATTCGCTTGGATGGAATTATTCAAAAAATGACCACATCTTTTACTCCCTCAGCCATAGAGAATATGGTTTTGGGAAATTTGGGGTAAATTGCTACTTGCTGAAAATATAATAATATACATATATGAATGAGACTTATTTTGATATGACAAATTATTTAAAACCCAGCGTCTTATCTCCAACTAATTATACACCAATAAAAAAAGAAAAGACCTCCATATGCCACATAAACTCTCTGGGGTAAACTCACTCATCAGAGCACTTCTTACAAGGAGACTGCATTTTGCTAATGTTGGACACATAAAATAACATTCTGCATTTTTTTATTATGTGAGGAATGGATCCCGACTGTTGGAAACGGGAGGACTTTTTATGTATCTGGCAGTTTCACGGTAAATGACAAAGAAAAGGTCACAAATAATTTATTAACTGTAGTCAATCTGCAGTTTGGGAGCAAATCAATAAACGGCATAATTAGCTGCCGTAACCTATTAAAAATCAAATCCAGACACAGATGCGTAATGAGTGAGTACATCAGGGAGATGGCGTTCTCAGGAGCCCAACATGGCAACCAAGGACAAAATCCTCCTTCAGCAGGCCAGTCAGAGGGTCTCCCTGCTGACTCGGGAAAGGAAAATGGCTAACGTTGCACTGACTCCGGCGGTTAACGAGATCTGGGTGTGTATCGCATCTTTTCTCTTACTCCTCTGGCCATCCGTGACTGTTTATGTAATGGCCACAAATTACTGAGACAAACCCTGGAAATAGACTTCTGTCTGAGGAGAGACCTTCTTGAAAAAGAGAAGAGAACCGCTGGAATGGCAAAACCACCCCCCACCAACGAAGGGGGGGGGGGGGGGGGGGTGTAGTATGAGATGAAGGAATGAAAGTAAGGGAGGAGGGAAAAGTTAATACCTTAAAAGATGCCTTGGTGTCATCACGACGAGACACTCTTTGGGAGACATCAAACCCCTTTCCCCACACTGGAAATCGAATGATCGCTTTCGTCCCTTTGACTCACCTCAGACACTTTCCGGGTGGATAAATTTGGAAACAAGGAATGCCAGCATTTGAAAAGAGGCACGATGGCACACAAAGTTTGCTCTCTGCCCATGTTCCATCGCTTCCCACTGGTTGAGCGTGCACACACAAGTCGACGTCCACGCACATACACGTAGGGCGGCACCAAGTGTCCAGTAGGCTCAGTTCTTAGTCTACAGCCGCTAAGCAAATGGTTAGCACAGCTACGCCTGATTTGACGGAGACCAAAAAAATGTCCCAGAGCCTTATCACTCAGAGAAAACAAAAGGCTTTGGACACTCACATATACACACGCATACACACACATACGCACACGCCTACGCATACACATTCACTCACATGAACATGAAAAAAGCAATGCTGGTGTCTCTAAGTCAGAAGAGGTCTTTTGTTTAAGAGGCAGATTCAGACAAAGAGGGTCCTCTCTGTCCCTCTTTAATGCACGTTGGTTAGCGGTGGGGGGGTTATAGAGGGATGGAGATGTGTGGTGGAGGGATGGATGACAGGCTGGGCTCTCGGAAATAATTATCTCCATACGATCCCCATCTCCCTTTCCTTTTTGGTGAGGGACAGAGGGAACGAAGGGGGGGACAGAAAGTAAAGTATGCAGAGAAGGCTCCAGTGTTTCGGCTCGGCCTGGCTTATGAGGAGCTTTACACATGATGGAGCACTGGGCTAATGGGCGAGGACATTACACACATACACAAACCTCCTCTCGAAGGCCAAACAAATCGGACCAATCGTAGGAGAGGAAAATCAGTGCAACAATTCAACTTCAGAGACTGTTAATGTCCAACTAAACAAATTCAAATCACAGGATAGATGATGGAATACCCATGACCTGCAATCTGTCAGATGTCTCTTTTTCGAAACAATCTTTTCATTGGCTTAACTTCATTATGGGGTGGATAAGGGAAAAAAATAATTAAAAAATCACATTTATCTATCAAGTTTTGGAAGGTGTTCAAAGCAAAATGACCTCCGAGTCCTTAATGTTGAGGGGCAATTAATGAATTCATGCTCACTCCTCTGATGCAAACTGTCATTTTTTTAATGAACTCAATTTTCTTTCACACTATTCATTCTACAGACAGAGCGTTGATTGGTCTTTTTTTTTGTTGTCTCCAATGGATACTCTTGAAAGTTACATAAGAAAGTCAGCACTAGTAAGCAAAACACAGTCACACAATCTTCACTTTCACAATCGTGCTTACCTAGCGTAAATGATGAGATGACTGGCCCTATGATCGGGGAATTCCAGACTTATAAGGAGAACAAAGACTGACAAGTTCTCGAGTAATGTGCATCTGCGACACTTATATTGTCCCACGCACACAATGCAGCCCAGCAGAATGCGCGCTTGTACACTCTTGCCTTTGTTCAGAACACCTATACCCTTGTGGTGTGTCTCTGCAGAACCGTACCCTTAATTAGACCATAAAATCAGCATCAAAATTGTTTAATGAAAGCCATTCACATGTACATAAAGTCCAGAGCATTAGAACTCTTATTCCCAAATGGGCCTATAATTATCTGGCTCAGTGCCAGGTCCCAGGCTTTAAGAGAAAGATACCGGTCAGCACTTAAATTAATCTTTTTCATACTAGTCTCTAATGAACAGAAAGTGCTCGAGTCAGGAGTTGTAGCCCCAGAAAACTAAAAGTATGCATGCACACGTGCACGTACACACAAATAGAGGGACCTCAAACTGAACGCTGGCTAGAAATGCTGCCTACTATAGAGTCTTTTCCATCAGTGAAAACATTCGCATCATCTATCACTATAGGGGCCCGGAGCAGTTATGTCTTTTCTTCTGTGTAACTGTGTAATATCCCAATATGTTGCTGTTTAATCTGAAACAAAAAGGGGGCTCAGCTGAAAAAAAGCAAATAACAAATAAACCAGAAAGAAAAAAAATGGCTGTTAATTAAATGCAGATGTATAGTAGAAGAAAACAACTGCAATCAGTTGTCTTAATTTTGATTCCTGGTTAAAACATGTCGACCGTCTACAGCTGCCAATCCTTTATGGTCTGCGAGGAAATACTTTTGAGATGTTTCATGTGCAACTTTTGAAAGAATATTGTTGTTATAACAACTTTTAAAAAAGGTGGCTTAACATTTTTGGACAAAGCACAACGTCCGCTTGTGCTTTGCACCAGCTGCCTCGTGGAAATGAATCCTAGCGGCATCAGAGCCAACGTGTAAAACGAAAAGGCCGAACAACAAACATACGATGAGGCGAATATTGCTTTTGACAGCTTTAAAACCGGGTTGCGCTCACTGGTTTAGGTTGTTAAAAGGATGGGAGGGGGAAAAAAGAAAAGGTTCAAATTAGCGGGGGGGCTTGTGTTCTGGATGAAAGAATGGACAGGAGCGGGTGAGTAAGAGAGATGGAATAAGCAGGACAAAAAAGGAGAGAGAGAGAGAGCAGGAGAAACGGGGGTTAGCTTAAAATGCACAGTAATGATTTATCTAAGATTGGTTTTCTGCTGCACCCCAAATCTCACCGTAACTTTGATCCATGTCTAATTAAAACCAAACGTAGACTGGCAACAGTTTCCATTTCAGGATTAAGAGTTCTTCTCCTGTTCGTGTGTGTGTGTGTGTGTGTGTGTGTGCGTGCGTGTGTGTGTGTGTGTTGGGATTCACATATGTTTCTAAGCAATGGGCCCCATCTGTTTTGGGAATACATGTACAGTATAAACAGGACACTTTGGGGAGCGCACAGATTCATGTTGACATACACACACACACACGCACACACACACACAGATGGATGTATGGACTAATGCTATGCTGGAATGCTATTGAAAACGTGTTAGCCCCCACCCCATCCCGCCCGCTCCTTCAGGTCAAGCAAAGCAAAAACAAGTTAAGCGCTCATTTTCTCCCGGCAGCATTAACATAGGGATGACTAAATAATGGACCCTGACTCTTCTGGTTTAAATTACAGCACGGGCCCCCCTCCCCTTACACCCTGCAACCCCTCACCAACCATCCAACCCCCACTCAAAGAAAAACGATTAATCTTTTCTTCTTTTTTTTTTTGTCTCTCTGAATGTTTTACAGTTCTGTTACACTTATTAGCTGCTGGCAGGATGGAGAGTCTTAAATGAAAGCCAAATTGCTTTGGTCATGAGAAAGGAAATGAAAGCTCACTCCAGGGAGAGACTGTGTAGCCTTTGCATACGTGTGTGTTGTGTGTGTGTGTGTGTGAGTTAGTTACACATATGTGTATAGGCCTTTTCACTATGAGATACTCTCAAGGTGAACTTTCATAAGCTGACTGCTTGCCTGCCTGAGATGTCCCTGTGCATGGGATGGGTGCACGAGAGTATATATGTGTGCGTGTGTGTTGCAAATATAAACGCGGCAGCCTAATAAGAACAGTATGCTCATTTTAGAGAGATTAGGAGGAATGGACGGGTCTGTATCGGGAGACGTGATCTGGATATGAAGGCCAAAGGAAGGAGGGAGGAAGGGAGGGAGGTTTGACATGAAGAGGGAGTGGTGCGAGAAAAGAGAAAAAGAGAGGGGAGCGGTGTAAAGGAAGATGGATCTGACTTCAAACGAAGAAAACTGACCACCACAACTGGAATCGGCAATTAAGTTAAATCGAAAGCTTGAAAAACAAAAACTCGAACCAAAAAAAAAGAAACAAGAATACAGTCAGGATGTCTGTGTGCTGCGCCAGAAAACGGCACGGATGACCAAAAAAAAAGGAATCGACACAAATATGTCGCCATCCCTAAGTAATCGCAAAGATTAAAACCTTAAGCAAACAGACAAAGAAGGGTAGAAAAGCACAGACCTTGGCTGGAAGGGCACTCCTTGACTTGGAACAGCTCGTGGAGGCTCAGTCCATCCTCTTCCCCTCCCAGGCCTTGCTGGTGCAGCTGGAGTTTCCGTAGTCCCTCGTTCTGCTGGTGGCGAGCTGAGCGGGCGTGCTGCACCAGGTTGAGGCGGGCCTTGGTGGAGTAGTCGCACAGCGTGCAGTAGTAGACGCACGACTCCAGATTGAATGCGCTGTCCTGCTTCTGCAAGTGCTGCGTGGCAGAAAGAAGGAGAGCGCAGAGGTTAGACAACATTCTGAAACATCCTAAGCATGCTGGAGATACAGCTCTCCCAGATGCATGTATTTCCTGTAAGCATTGTCCTTATAGAAATATCGTCAATCTAACAATATCTTCTTAATATTCTGGGAGTTTTTTGTTAACAGTGACAAAATGTTTCCTTCTATTCTTCCTTCCATAGTCCTGCATCTTATTGAAAAGCAAACCGTGAACACTTTGGTTATTTGGGCCAGCATTTTCTACAGTATATAACTTTAAAGCAATATATATATATATATTATATATATAAAATATTGCTATGATTTCAAAGAAGGAGAGAAATAGAAAAAGCATAACATGAGTTTTGATGAGTACTGTACGATACTTATTCCAACTGTACACGTTTTAGATGTAAAACGTTGTACACAATGTATAAGAAGTCCCGTGAGATTGCGTTTAGGAGACTAGGTCTGTCTGTAACGCGCCTTGTCCAGTTCTCCTCGTTGTTAGCAGCTGCAGGGTTTTGTCATTCAATGTGTGCTGTCAGTTGCAAGGCCTTAATTTCCAGTCGCCTCTTTAATGGCACTGCAGCCATTAAAGACCCCCCCCCCCCGCCCCCGCCCCCCATCTCACCTAGCCCTACTCCCATACACCCAGTCAAGCAAAGCATATCAAGTGCGCCTCTGTTGTTGCTGCTGGGCTAACAATGCACAAAAACAAAAGACCAGGCCAAGCTTTTATTATCTGATCCTCTGTGGAGGGAGGGGAAGGGGAGAGAGAGAGAGAAAGAGAGAGAGAGAGAGAGAGAGAGATCCACGGGGGAGGAAAAGAGAGCAAAGAAAGATGTGTAGAGATACAGAGGTGGCTCATGACGATAGTTTATGGTTTGTTGGCTGACACAGCCATGTGAGAAACAGGTGTGTGTGTGTGTGTGTGCATGTGCGCGTTAGCTCTACTCTGGCTCACATGGCTCTATAGGAAGATGTTTCATATTTGAAGCACAAGAAATGTTAGCACGGTACTATTTTCTCCTGAGCATTGTTGCGTTGCGTTCCGTGAAGCAAGACGATGAAAATGAATGTGTAGAATATGTGTGTGTGTGCGTGTGGGGTGCACATTTAGCTGCAGGTGTGTGAGTTCCACTCCCCCCCCCCCCCGACCTCCTCCTCCTCCTTTGACAAACAGGGATTAGCAACATAGCTACAGCCGCTAAAACATCTTTCCTCTTTGTCTTTCCCTCTTTCTTCCTTTTGTAAGAAATCTTACTGGGCTTTTCTCACGAGATGGTGGGACGTCCCCTCACAGCCAGAGTCCCTTTCAGAAGTCTTAAGTTTTAATTAAGTTGGAGTTGTCAGAAGAAAGCTCCCAAAGTCCAGAGCTCAGGGCCATTAATTACAGCTATCTTTGTTTCTCTGTGAAAAGAGGCCTCCCTTACTCCCTCTTTCCTTTTCTCCCCCCCCCCCCCCCCCCCCTCTGCCTCGGCTGCTGAGCTTTACCGTGGAAACCACACACACACACACACACACAAACACACACGTGCTTATAGAACCAAAGGCACATATATCACATGCACAAAGCATGCAAACTCAAGATGGTTTTGAGTTCCTGTCTTCTCATTGAAGTATAAACTTTTCTAATTGCCTCCTGGTTTTTTGAGAACAACCGAAAGGTAGGGGACCCAGCGGACCCGCTACACACTGGTGAAATTATATATCTCATCTGGCTTTGGAATGCTTCAATACCCCCCCCCCCCCCCCCCCCCAGGAGGATCTGAGAGATATTGCTCAGGAGTGAGCCATGTGGACTGCATTGCTTTGCCCATTGCTACTGTGACCTAACCCCAGATTTGGGGGGGTGGGGGGGTGGGGGATGGATCATCTTGTTCTGGCTCTTCTTTCCACTCCATATGCTACACCCTAAACACAGCTCTCATTCATTCATTCATTCATTTCAACTTCAGTGTAAAAACAGGGACACAAGGATGCTGCTACTTTTTGCTCGTTCCCGCTTAAGTCGCTTGAACTCCAACCCCGTTCCTGTGTAGACCTTCATTCACAGCCATTCAAATTCTGAGTAGCTAAAACTTAAAAAGCACAACGAGCCATCACATAAGACCTTTCTCACTCCCGCGACATCCTTCAGTATTACATTAACAAATACCACTGAAGAGAAGGGCAAGCGCGCTCGCACTCTTCGCAGGGATGAGAAGAATGAGAGTCAAGCATCTCAAAAAAAAGGATGGAGGGGGTTTTCCTTGGAATCATCCTTGATAGGTTTCCAGCAGTTGACAGAACCATTAATGTAATAGCGCCGGTTTAAAATCATTTTGAAATAAATCGGCGGTGACCTAACATGCTTCACATCCCTCAAAGTCCAAACTTACACTCCATTTGTTTTTTAGGACGTGAGGCTTGGGTCGAGAGGCGCTTGATGATATACTTTGGGTTGCAGAGGCTGCCAGAGAGGTTTAGACCTAATAATTAAGTCTCTGGCCATCAGCACATTCCAAAGCGTTTGTTTAAGACCTTAACTAGAGGCTGTGTGTCACTCTCTGGCGCGATGCAGGCCTGAAATGCAGGCGGTCTGGTGATCACAGGCCAGAACATCCATGATTTATGAACTTTTAAAGGAGCACTTTGACTCCTGCCAGGCGGGGGCTGTATAATGCATATTCAAACACGCAAACACACTGTTCCTGCTCCTGGGTTTGCACATGTGTGTGTCTGCTTGAAATGTGTATTTAATTTGTGCGGCAGCTGATGTGCTGTACATACAATGGTGTCATAATACTTTGTGTGTGTGTGTGTGTTGTGTTTGTGAATAATGGCTAAAATGGCCCATCCCTGTCAATATGGTGCCTCTCCAGAGTGCCTGGTGGTTAATTGTGGAGCATTAGCATTTGGCAAACAACCAAACAAGTTAACACTCACTGTGGGCCAATCAAAATAAGCTTAACAGCCCTCCCTGGGTGGAGCTAAACACGGCACAGACTTCAGGGTGGTAGAGGAGGTGCATGTGCACCGGCCCGCACTAACAAAATGCAAATGATGACACTTGGGACTTCCCGTTTACATGTTAAAAAGAAAACATTGTCAGCTCTGTTGATGACACACACACACACACACACACACACACACACACACACACTGCGATATGAGGAGAGGAGAGGAGAGTCAGTTTGGCAGGTAAGGGAAGGTCCCTTGTGCAGACATAGTGGTGTGTGTGTGCGTGCTGTATATGAGCGTAAGGATGACAGAAGACGGCATTCATTATGCAGAATGAGATGTTTACAAAACACCTTCCTCACACACAAACACACACAAACACACACACACACACACACCTCCCCTCCGCTCGCTCCCCGGGTTAGCGGGGACGATAGCAGCGCAGCGATCTCATTTTCATTTGTTCTATCTGTGGTGACAAAGCTGCCTCATTAGCTGAATTCCTAATAAACCAAGGCAAAAGATATTTCACAGCTTCTCCTACCCTTCCGTGCACGTACGTATAAAGTGTGTACGCGTGTGTTTTATGCGTAAGCAGATTTTCACTCAACATTTCTTGGTTTCAAGTGTTGTTGTTTTTTTGGGGTGCTTGTCTATAATTCAATGCATTCTTTTTTTCCGCCTCGGCTGAGGATTGTGCAACGCTAACATGACAAAAAGCAGCGCAGTCGCATTTTCCTCCGCAAACCAAGAGAAAAATGAGTCTAGTCGTTATGAACATGACATTTTCTGTCATTCAGTGTAAAACCAGGCAGCTAATGAACACATAGTGGCAATAATAACCCTCCACTACTCCAGCTGCATCTTAATAAACAGTGTGTGTGTACATGTTTTATATGTAATAAACTGGTGCATCCATTCCCGTTTTCCTTTTTTGTGTCCGCTGGGAGTATGTGGATGCCTGCAAATGTACATCCCACATATTGTGAAAATTAAAATCTCTTTATCTCCATTCATCTGTGTGTGACAGAGTGTGTTGTTGTTGTTTTAATTCAAACCTTCCTCCTGGTAAGTCACCAGCTCCCCCCCCCCCCCCCCCACGGGCCATCGGAGACACAAACAGCTCCACTTGTCCCAACAAATAACAAAAGCGTGTTTTGTTCTTTGAAAGTATTTTAAACACATACCAGCACCGCTTGGAAAACTGCCAAGCGTAGAATTCTACCAGTGCTACCACCTCCTGAAAACATGCTCCTTCTAACCGCCGCTCAGCCCCCAAGATGCAATGCAAGATCACTGCCAACGGATTTGCTGGCAGGCTGCACAGTTGAAAAGAGGTGCTGGGGGGCCCCCCAGGTATACGTGCCACCTTGCTTCTAATGACAAAGTGTGCAGCAAACACAGTGTAAGGAAAGACAGATTCAGTGTTGCACACACACACACACACACACACACACACACACACACACACAAAACAAATATGCAAATGTGAGATGCAAAAATTGCTGAGTGCACATTGCATATTCACACGTGCAGGATGTGCAGACAATGCTGGTCTCTTACTTTTCTCTCTCACTCCTACCAGACCACAGTGTATAAACTCAAGATGCCGGGGACACGGAACACTCCTCCCTCGCCCCAACCAACCTTTTTTTTTTTTTTTCCTTTGCTGATGGTCGTCTTTTCTTTCATTACTACCGATTTCATAAATATTTATAAATAAGAACAATATTTCCCAGAGCTAAATTGCTTCTCCTGTTTCTCTCGGCTGTGCCTGCTGGAAGTCACACATGATCACAGCGCCGGGGGCCAGTCCACTCGACGCACAGGCTGCGAGTGAGTTTAGCATGGGTCACCTTATAATTATAATAATAAGCATCTGTCGCATTTTGGGCGGCGAGCCAAATAATAGTATTACCACAATGAGTCTTTCAGACTATAGCTTTGTGTCAATAACATTCCCCAAATCTGAACAGCCTCTCGTTCCCTTCCAAATTGTTCTTTCCCTGTTTTTTTTCCACTCCATTTCCTCATCTTCCTTTATGTATCTTCACTATTTGTCAGCAGAAAGAAATGAGGAAGCAGCCCTGATAGGGCGCCACGAGAGCTTGGAAAATAATGTAAGTCTTAACAGCCGAGCCTTCCCATTTTTCCTGACTCCCACACGCGGACACACAGTCTCACACACTACTCGTAGCCGTGACGTAAGTGTGTCTGACGTATGGAAGCAAAGGTCAATCAGAAGTTCACAGCTTCCTGACCTTCTGGACCCTTCTGTTGGAAGAAATCCTTACCGACTGTTCCGTCTGGCTGTCTCTGCCCCCCGACGCACACAGACACCCGCAGCAACAAAGGCACATGCGAGCTCTGCATACCAGAGTGAAGATACAAGACATATGCCGTCGTACTGATTTACAACACGATCTATTTCTTCTGGCCTTTGTCAACGAATGTGTAAGAAAGAACTTTTTTTTTTTTTTCTTTACCCCTGCGAGAACAGCCGTCGCATCTTTCATACCGTTCTGACCCATGAGATGAGAAAAACAGATTTTAGGAGACAGAGAGACTAAAACAAATCTCTCTTACTGATCGGTGCATTTATGTGTGTCTTAAAAGCCTGCCCCCCCCCCCCCATGAAAATGGATCAGTATTTACATTAGCATTAGATTTAGACAGCATGGCTCAGCCACTTACTCCCTATTAGCCATCCTGACCTTAGCCCATTAGGGTCTAAAAGCCCCCGCTTGTCTCAATCGCCGGCAGGTGAGACTGACCAGGCCTCCCCATTTCCCTAAACCATATTGCAGCTGAGATTATCTTTCCCATCAACTCCCAATAGGACAGAGATCATAAAATGCCGAGATCAAGATCGCTGAAATGCTAACATGCTCGTAGGATTTTCTTTTTCCAACGCTGCGCTTGGAATATTGGAATGCTTTTGTGTACGGTTCATCGTGTTCCATTTTCCTAGTGCAACGGGAAATCAAGGTAAGGATCCAAGAAAGATGGAGAGAAAAATAAAAATAAAGAGGGGGGGGGGGGGGGGGGGCTGGTTTTTTTTTTTGTACAGTCAAAGAGGACTGATATGTATTGAAAACTGAAAGGGAAGAGAAAGGAAAAAGATTATTGTGCCGAGACGGTGGCGATTTTTCCCAAGTTTGTTTTCTCTTCATAAAGTAGGCTCACTGAAAAATGCCTCTTATGAGACCTTACGAACAACAGAAACACGCAGCGAGAGAAACTAAACGATGGATTGGAGAGAGCACAGACGGGTTGAGAGGAAAAGAAATGGAGGCGCGATGACAGAGAAACAAAAGAACAAGCGACGGAGAGAGTGAGGGAATGATAGGGAAGAATCTCGACAGGCATCGTCGGGTTCAAATCACTAATTACACATTCCTGAGCCTGTGAAGGGGAGTATTGTTTCCCACTTAGCCCCTACCCGGTCGCATGGTTTCACTTAGCACAAAACAAAAGGTGCAGGGAACAAAACACAAGCCTCATATCAGGCCCTCCTAATGACAGAGAAATGGGAGCGACATCCCCGGGGTGGATCCTCGTGAGAAAAGGCGCAGTGATCGCTGCACAAAGGGAGTTCATTTTGAAAACTGTCACAAAATGGCAGACTGTCTTCTTCTGTAAAAAACTACGATTAGCGTCGCGCTCACAGTTGTTCTACGTGTTCGATAGCTGGATTGCACATTGTACATTTTCCAGAAAGGCTCCGCCATCTCTCTACGCTCCACAGAAGGGCAGGCAGAGCGCATTGGACCTTGTGTCAGGAAGGCGCACAATTAAAGCATTTCTTCTGAAACGCTGTTTTGCATGTTGCCACGGCAAATCAAATACGCCTCCGAGATTGGACACTTGATCCCGTCCTCCTTTCTTCGGGGAAGGCGGCCTCGCTCCTTGTGCTTTCCGCTCCTTTTGTCAGCCTTACCGTCGCATGTTAAGACGCGGAAATAGTCGCGGCGTGTCTTGGCGCACACGGAGATGACAGTTTCTGACACGTCACGCGGAGTCAGTCAGTAAAACATTTATTAACCTGAGATGTTCTGTCTACCCCAATGAGCCCATTATGGTGAGCTCTTCCGGCAACAGAGAGAACACCCTCCCATTTCCTGTGTGAGTCTGGGTAGGGGGGGGGGGGGGGGGGGGTTGGGGACTGATAGCGATGGCAGTCCTGGGCAGAGACGCCCGCCTGGTACTGTTTGCCCAAGCCCGGGCCGTCTCTAAAGGAAGGATATTGTTTTTCCCTGAAAAAGCCTCACCCGCAGTTCGCATACCAGCGTCCACTCAACATACCAATGGGCTCTTTGAAGATTACTCAAATGTTTGCCTTTGTTCCCACACCAACACCCCCCCCCCCCCCCCCCCTCCGCCCATACTCCTAGTCCTAACCTACACTCCGGCCAGAATGAAGAAACAAGGAGAGAAGACAGGGTGGAAAACAAATACCACCCTCAGCTGCACTCGGATTCGAAATGGTCAACCGCTGTAACGGCGCTGTAGTAATCCAAACGTAAACAAACGAGAGAGTATATCAACGCGTCACCGCCGATGCTGAATGCACGGCCAGTAAAGAGCAATGCGCTTTTAAACAGGGCCCGGCACGCTCACCGACCCCCGTCCAAATTAAATCAACATTTGTTGATGGCGATAATTCCGATGGGTTAATTTCAAACAAAAATAAAGGTGCCGGACACTCAGGATGCCCCCGACGCCCCGCCCAACGCAGACTAATCCCAAACAAGTAAGTGGGCTTTCTCTATCAGGTCTGTTTCAAAGCATTAGGGATTACTTGGTAGAAACTAAGCTGCTTGAACTCACAGGAGGTCAGCGGCATTGTTGCCGCTGCAAGGATGGACGATGGACGGACAGCAGGACAGGTCAGTTTTCTCCCCCCCTCCCTCTGTCTCTTACTCTTTTCAAGCCCATCTTTCTCCCTCACCATATAATCGAATATCTCCCACTACTTATCTATTCACTGAGCACCTAATGGTTAAAATCAATTACAGCTGGAATGCTGAAATGCCGACTACTGGGCCACATGCTGATAATGACGGAGAGCGTGTGAGGAGGAGAGAGGGAGAGTGTTGGGAATGTTCAAAGGGAGGCACAATTACCGCCGATCGATTGATTATTGATTTTGAAGGGCGTTGAGGAGTATTTCAGTTCAGCTTAGTCCATATCAATATCCTGATAGCTCTATGAGAGGAGGATAGTGTGACTCTGCTATCTAAACACAATTCCTTAACCTGATGTAACATTTCAGAAGATTTCAAGAGCACAACTTGTCCCGAAGTGACGCGCTTTCAGGAGACAGAAAGACAATTTTTGGTAAAATAAAATAGGCCTGCATTTTAACGCAGGTTCTTTGAAACTTATTGCTAATAAACACACGCAAACATATTCATCTGATATCGCCGCTATTTGATCTGCATGAAGCCGCTTTGATCAAATCAAGGTATCAAAAGTGAAGGCGGCATTCCCCAAGATTTTGCACCCGAGATCACGCAGCCGCTTTGATTGCTACTTTGCTTGTCTTTTGTTTTCACAACCTTATCTTTATTCCCAAGGGGATGATCAAAATAGAAAGAAAGTCTGCAGAAGTCTACAGAGGACAAAAGTAGAAGGAAGACAAATGTGTGAGCAGAGGGAGTAACGATGGAGGAAGAGGAGGGGGGGGGGGGGGGGCATGCGTGTACTTGGGTGGGTGTAGGGAGTATAGTGAGGGTGGGAGGATTTAGATGAGCCAAAAGGGGGAAAAAAGAAGACAAACTCCTGCTAGGTCCTTTGTTCCTACATCCCAGTGATGTCCTTTCCTTATGGTCTGGAAGACAATGACCCCCCTCCTGCACACACCCGATGAGCCCCCTTTCTGCTATCGTTCCCATACCTGTCAGCCCAGATCTGCTTCACAGTCCCCTGCACACGGACAAACGGCTTGGCCTGGCAAGGCCCAAATGAGCCACGGCTTAGACAGAGAGGTGGGAACGATTATGAGGAGGATCACATCTGGTTATTAATATGAGGAAACCAGGCCTGCCTGTCGCTTTGTCTCGGAGAGAAAGTCCTCCTCTCTAAAGAAGAAAAAAGCACCAGTCTGTGAGCCTTGACTAATTTACCACATTGTCTAGGTACAGGAAGGTAAAGCTATTTAAGCATCATATATGCTAGTATCACTATCTCTCACACACAGAGAGAGAGAGAGAGTCTGATTAAGACAAGGAGTTAAAATGTGTGAAACTTACTATACAGCATCTAGACTAGAGGATTATCAGGAAGAACTGGAATGTTTCAGGCATTGAAATGTTTTCATCAAACACACGAAGCATCAGCATACACACAAACACACACACCCACACCTGCTTTAATACTTTAATTAGCAGCCACCCTTCGTCGACCCACCCCGGACCTCTAAAAGATTCCCATTGTAATCTCAACGCAGGTGAAAGAAGAGACGATATCCTCGGCGCTGTCTCTTTGCTTCGCAGAGAGAGAAAGAGAGAATTTGTCTTGGTAAAAACACTAAAGAGAATTCAACCGTCTGTTCAGGTTTACAGCAGTGAACGCTCAGCAGCATCCATTTCCATGACAGAGCATACAAAAATCTGTATCTTGCAGTCAAGTAGCATCGAGTGTGATGTGTCCGGTTTTTTGTTTTTGTTTTGAAGGGAAGAACAACTGTCTGCGAGTCTGAGACAATGACGCCGTGATCAAGAGCCTGGATTCAAGCGGACATGGGCTGAACTGAAGTAACAGTAACTTGAGAACAAAGACTACAATTGTGTGCGAGTGTGTTTCTATATGAATGCATCTATGAGCACGTCATAAATGGTGGCGTGCATTTCAAATGGACCAGTCCCTTTTCTGTTCCGGGATCCAGCACAATGGCTTTTTATGCAAATCTATGTGAGTCGATCCCCTGTCCATTTCCCCATCACACAAGAGCCAATGACAGTCCAATAATTCGGGCTGCATATATATAGGTCCATTTGATTTTCAAATGAGAGTGGGCAGGGCTGACCCTTTCTAATAGCCGAGGTAGATTTAATATCACAGATGTATAAGCACAGTCGTCCTCATCAGAGAGAGAAGGGGGGGGGGGGGGGGGTAAATGTGGGCGACAGGGACGGAGAAACAAAAGAAGCTGATGTAAACAAGCAAAAACTAATAAAACATTAAAAAAAGAATGAAAATAAAATAAGCGAAGACTCCAGCATCTATTAACCCAGTCCCCTTTTCTTTCATTCCTTCTTTCCTTCCATCTCTCCCTCATCCCCTCCACTCCCCTCTTTTAATTCCCCCCACCACTCATTTTCCGGCCATGGTGTTGCCGCAAGAATCATGGGTAATGAGATGGCCTATCTGCAGCTCCCCAGGGGAGAGATAGAAAGAGAGAGCGAGGGAGAGAGAGAGAGAGAGAGAGAGAGGCCGGGTAAAAGAGAGTCAGACACAAAACAAAGAGAGTGTGTAAGACAGAGGGGGTGAAAGATTGTGAGCCGGAAACACACACTTTCTATCTCTGTTATTCTCAGGATGTCCGACGAACAAAGAGTGCCATCTAAATGTCCTTTCCCTCCCTCCCTCCCTCCCTCCCTCTTTCTCCTTCCATCTCTAAAAAAAAGCATGAGGTAGGAGAATAAAGGCGGAACATAATGAAAATGAAAACAGAGATATGGAAATGTTTGGTGGAATTATGATGGAAACCTGGACAGACAGACGGGGCGGGGCGGCGGCTGAGGACAGCTTAAGATTTATCCGGACAGCCATCTGAGAAACAGGTGCCAGGGCCCACGAGACACAGAGTGGGTCTGTACGTGTGTGTGTGTGTGTGTGTGTGTGTGGTCCTTGACCATGCCACATTGACCATGAACATTCTCAACTCCTAATGGCCCAGGGGCCAGCGCAGCCCGGATCTGAGCCTCAAAGCTCTGTGGGGACACACACATGCTCGCTGCGGGCTCAAACTCCCACTTAGCCCCGCAGCACTGGTGAATGGCAGTGACAGATTTACTCCCGTCTCTGTGCGTGTTAGCGCCACTGTTTGTTATTAAAAATCCTAACTAAGCCATACATCATCATATATTCGATGCTAAGCCAAACAGCTACGGACATGCTACGCTACAGCAGCATCCAACGCGGAGCTTACCTCACAGGCTGCTAGCACGCGGCTACACTAACACTGACTCTAGGGGATAAAGACAGCCGAGTTACTACTGAATTGAGGTTCTGCTGCACACTTTTCATTTCCATCTAGAGCCGCGTCATGCTGAGACAAGTGGACAAACGCCCTGCGGTGCAGGACTCTTTTTTAAAATGTTGCAGATTTCCCACATTTCCTCTCCGGTAAGCAATGAGGCATAAACCTCCGCTTTTTCCATATAAGGCACCATGACTTCCTGGCTCCACCTGCTGTGCCCTGGACACCAGATGACTCAATGTCCATGCGCTGCTAATGTCATTTCCCTCTCGCTGTTTCAAAGCCGTTAAAAGAAAAACAAGCACTTTTAAGCTCTCTCTCCGCCCCTTAGAAGTACTCGATTGCTGCTACAAAGCAGCCATAAAAACCTTCTGAATATGCTTTTTGTTTGCATCTTCAAATGGTTTCCCATGCCATAAAGATATTCTCTGTTTCCAAAAAAAAAAAAACAGATGGTGAAGTCGTCAACACTCGGATCTTTTATGCGTCAGGCCATGCTGCCTCCATCCTCATGTGCTTTTCACCTCTGCCAATACATAAAAGGAGAGGTGTTTCTCTAGCCAAATAAAGACTTCTCTTTTTTTCTACCTCTGCCTTGCCGCTCTATGCTTTCTCTCGCCCTCTCTCCTGCTTTACTACCACATGTCCAAGGGTAAAATTGTGGGATTTCTGCCAGAGGTACTAAAAATGTCATCTGTGGAACAGATTTGTTGAGGCCAGTGGGGTCGGTGGGTGGGTAGATGAGGCATAGAGGTGTATGGGTGCACCGAGGGGGCACTGGGATGATCCTCGGTTTTCTCGGCTAACAGTATGACCGTGTGGGACTGAAAGGATACGCCCTTCCATCGCCAAACTTACAAGCTAAATTAGAACAGTGTCAGAGCCTCTTTGTTTCATTTGCTTTGAAACTTTTTGCCCTGTGATTATGCCTCTAGGTTTAGTACATTTAATCACAACGGATATAAGTAGCTTTCATTTTATGATTCAATGGTTGTGAATGAACAGCGTAACCTAGGTTACCTATCTGTCACCTATCAATAGAAACGTATATTTAAACTCTCTTCCAACTGATGTCTTTACATTTAAGCCAAAGCGCGCACACACACACACACACACACACACCTCATTCTGCCAAATGTACAGTAGTAAAGAAATCCTCATTAATGTAATGCACTTGATCCTGTCCTGTAGGTCAAGGCCTCTGAAAGGTTGCAGCATCCTATTAAACTGACAAACTAAATTACCTTAAATATATAGGAGAAGATAAATCCTCCAAATAGTGTCCATGTTGGAACTTCTTTGTAAAAAACACATTCTTAGTTTAATAAGTGACTTCTGTATTCTAATGAGTCTCTTATTCCTTCCCGAACATGACCAAAAATAATCTCAAATCAATGTAACACAGCTTCTCTGCAGAAGGACGATGCTGATGTGAACGGAAATGATACAATAATGATCTACTTTCAGGAGAAATACATTCAGCAGACTCTCATCAAGATAAACAAATTCTTGAATTGCTACAGAATTTTCTCCAGCTGAAAGGACAGCTGGAAATAATCAAAACGTTGTCGGACTTGAAGCTCCCTAACAGAACCTGACTTGTGTGGAATAATCAGTGACAGTAGAGCATGTCATAAGCAGAACATGATGGAAGTCATCCCGAGTTATCTGACAGTGACCTTTTTCCATCTATGTCTGTAACCAAGTGACAAAAGCCATTTTTTTTTCTGAATCTGAAGTCAAATGAGTCCCGTTCCTCTCAGTAAATCACTATTACATCTGTACGTTACACAATCTAATGTCAGTGTAACAATTAATAACAAAATAACACATTCCTAGATCAATTATCTGACTTGTATCTATTTAAATTAAGGTAAGAGCTGTGAAGTTTCTGTGGGATGTATTTTTTTTTTACCTTGTAGAGGTGGATGACGGCCTCATGCCTCTGGCTGGTCGCGTGCAGCCTCAGTTTATCCACGCTGTTGCTGTAGTAGTCACAGGCATTGCACTTGAGGTGCACCGGGTTGCCGATGGCCACGCACTTTAATCTCCACTGGTTGGCCTTGCCTCCCTCCTTGATGTGGGCCACCAGCTGGTGCTTCTGCATGTGCTTGTCTGTTTTGCAGTGCAGCTGAAAGTTGGCCTTAAGCTGCGTGTTGTAGCTGCAGAGCTTGCACTGGTAGACGTCGCCCATCACGCAGCGCCACTCCTCTTCAGGTAGGGAGCGCTCGGCATTGATGTGGGTGTTGAGCGCCTCCAGGCTGTCCGTGGAATAGCAGTTGCACACGGCACACTGGTAGAGGCGCAGCGACGGGTCGTTGATCGGTGGCGACAAGGAAGAGAGGGCAGGATCTGATGAGGACATACCCCCCATTCCACCTGAGGACACCAGGGACAGGTCATCTGCCATCAGTTGGCCACTGGCGAGACGAAACTCCGCTGACAGGTCACCACTATTCACTGTGGAGAGAAAATGAGTGAGAAAGTGGGTTAGCCAGAAAAAGAGAACACATGTTTCAATAATAAGTGGGAGGGCTTTCTAAGAGGTTACCTACATGGACGCATAGAGGCAGACGGGGTGCACAACAGGAACGGTGCATAAAAAACAAGGAGCTTTGACAAAGCTCAGGATGATATGAAAGGCTGGCATACGCAGGGAGAGAGGACAGAACCGAAAAAGCTCTTCTAATGAAATTAAGTGTGAAGAGAAAAATGAGTCCTCTATGCAGGACTCCCTCAGACAAAAGGATTTGATAAAATAAAGCCTCGCAGAGGACTAGGGCTCCTTACAAAGTCCTGTCTATAAAAAAAACCCCTAATAGGATTGAATCAGGATCAATTACAATCATCCTTTTCAACTTGCTAACTCGCTCATCAGGTAGCTTTAATTACTGCTCTCAGCGATAGAGGGCCAACAGTTTTAGGCCTCCAGGCGTTCTCACATCCACACGGAGAAAGTGAAAAGCTGATCAATGCTTTACACTTGTTTTCTTTTTCTTCCGCGCATCCACCCCGGGACAAAAAGCAGATCTGCCATTCACACAAATGTAATTAACTCTTTTGTTTGATCCCTTCATTGTCTCTCCATGCAGGCTACCAAAGCTCATCTTGCTTCTTTTTTTTTTTCAGATAATAGCTAGACATGCTGTTTGGAACACAGGGGATTTATCAATTCTACATCAATCATTCACATATATTTATTATTACAGTTTAAGTAGGACTGCCACAATTAGTGCATTGCAAAAGGATGTGTATGTGTGTGAATTTGTGAATTTGTGTATTAAAAAAATAAACGTTGACATTTGGAATATATAGATGCGTTGTCGCATGTTGTTTATTACATGTAAGCATGTGCATTCATACTTGTGAGTGCAGCTATTTGAATGCATAAATATCCTGCTCACACCATCTAAACCTATGCACAGCTGCACTCACTATGGGGAGCTGAGTGTGATCAGTGTAATTCACTGAGAGTACATCTGCTGGCTGTTCTGTGGGTGTGTAACACTGCAGGGTCATTGTTAAATCGCTCTCACTCCTACGGGAATCTGCTTCATGCTGTGTGAGAGTGTGTGTGTGTATCTGTGTGTACATGTGTGTACATGTGTGTGTCACTCCAGGGTGAGTAAAGGTGGGGTGTTTATTGGGGGGGGGGGGGGGGATTAAGATGATTTAAGAAAATTACAAATGAAAGATTAAGATTAATTCTCATGTGGCATCTCATAATCATTTTTTTTAATCAGCGAGAGGGGTCAACGAAAGTAGGCAATGACAGAGGGACAATATGAGAACGGCGATAAGAGGGAATGAGAAAGAGGGGAGGTTGTGGCAAGAGGGCCGAGGTAAAAAGGATCGCAGTGGGAGAGGAGGTGAGTGCGCAATGAAAATGAAGGGAGATTAAAAACAATTCCCAGATGGCATCAGAAATATGAGGAAAAAAATAATGAGGAGTCACAGATGAGCAGAGAAAACAAATGCAGAAATATTAAATGCTTGACCAAACAGAAATTACTTCTTTTTAATTAAGTAATGCATAAAACTCAGCAGGAGGGGAGAATCCCTTTACTCAATTTCAATTATACTAGCACTTACCTAGACCAGATCCAAGAGCAGCAGCAGTTGCAGGATCTAGCTGGAAAGGGTTAATCATCATTTGGGCATCAGGGCCACTGCTGCCGGCTGGGTTCTCCAGCTTTACACCTGCCAGGCCCATGTTTTGTGCCAGGTAGTACTGGTAAAGCTCTGCCTCTGCTGGGGCCAGGCCCAAATGGAGGCTGTGCTGGATCTGCTTCATGTTCTGCTGCAGCAGCATCATGTTGTGCATGTGTTTCTCACTGGTCATGTGGATTCGCAAGTTCCGGGCAACGTTGGTCTCATAGTCGCACACCTATTTGATGCAAGACGAGATCATTTCAATTTAATCAGCATCAATCGATCAATGATTAAAGCAGCTTTTCTGCATTTCGAATTAAATGATTTTTAATTTTATTGAAAAAAAAATCACAGTATCAAAGAGTTATGTAATATTTACAATTAGCAAGGCTTTCTTTCGCTTTGTTCAAACCTAGACAAATTGAGTTTTATATTGATCAGAGGTGAGATGATGAAAGAAATGGCTCACTGTGCAGACACGGGACAAATTGCTACCACAGAAGAGCTTTCTTTACCTCACAGCGCCACGTGGGCTTCTGTTTGGGCTTGGATGGCGATGGTGCACCGCAGCCTCCACCAAGGCTGGCACTAGGCACAGGGTTGGTGTGGTTGTGGTTGTATTGTACCTCGCTGCCACCGTTCTGGAGCGTTTGTACATTGTTCAGATGCTTGTCTGACTGCATGTGGATGCTGAGGTTGCCTTTGGTGGTGGTTGAGTAGTTGCAAACCTGCAAGAGGAGAAAAAAAAAAAAAGAAATATTCTGATGCACAATGTAGAATAAAAATTTTATCCAACAAAATATGTTGGACATCTGATAGATAATTTAATATACATTTTTGGTCAATATGCTGGTGAACATATCCACTGATCCCAGTGATTTTTTGATAAATCAAGTAAATTATAAAACCCCAACAAAGTAAATATAGTAGAAGGTATCATTATCTTAATTTGGAAACTTCAAAGGTGAAGAAATAACAACACAAAACCCATGCAGATTTAAAAAATCAAATTTACAGACCTCACAGCGGAAAGGCTTGTATCCACAGGTATAGCTTTCGCCTCTGGCTAAACGAGGATGAGGCTGCACTGTGCGGCAGTACACGCATGACCCTCCCGACTCCGGATGTTTCTCCTTCATGTGAGCATCCAACGTCTGCTGGTACTTGTAGTGCCAGTTACACTTGGGACACTTCAACGTCTTGCAGGAGTTGCGTGAATGCATCATTGTCATATGCCCTCCCAGCGACCTCGATGATCCCAAAACTGTGTCACATTTGGGGCACTCCACACCGCTACCTGGGGAGCCTTCACCCGGACAAGGGGTGCCAGGTGTCCCCGGAGTTCCAGGAGTGCTGGCATTTCCTGCGTGTTGATGTAGTGGTCCAGGACTCTCGTCATCTCGACGCACCATCATCATGTCCAGTGGGTGGGAGGACGGTGAGGATCGATCCCGCCCTGTCAGTGCTTCACTGGTTGAGTCGTTGCTGCTATCCCGCTCTCTAGCAGCTGCCAGAGCAGTGGACAGATGGCTCTTATCCATCTCCAGCTTCTCACACACAGGCATAGAGGAAAAGGAGGTGGATGCAGGCCCTTTGCTGTCACTGTTAAACTTAAGCACACTGTTGGAAAGAGGGGAAATACTTTGGTTTAAGAGAGGGAAATCTTTGCTACTGGTGCTGCCGGCCTGTTGGCCTGTCATTGCCACAGTTATAGCATGTTCCTCTTCCTCATCTGCCTCCATCTCTACTCCAACACTATTGGAGTAAGCGTCATCATCCTGCTCTGGACTGTCTCCTCCCACTGAACTGGGCTCCTGCTTGATGTGTGCGAACTGGCTCAGGTCTGGCCCATTGGGTTGCAAAGTGCATGTGTCCCTAACGTGGCCCTTGCAGTCACTATCAGAGTTCCTGCATTCCATGTTGCCACCAGTGGCAGCAGCAGCAGAACTCCCGCTGGGGGTTCTGTGGGCACCAGCCCCTCCCCCGAGGTTTGGGTTGGTCTCAGCCTTTGGCATGGTTTGGGTTCTGGGGGTTTGGTCATTGGGAGAGCTGCTGGCACTGCCCTTCAGGAAGGCAAAACCTGCCTGAAGGGAATCAGCATTCTCACCACTATTGTGGAATGTATTCCACAAACCACGGAGCCCCGTGTCTGGCCCGAGAAAGTTGGCAGGTGTGGGAAAGAAGGGTAGCCCAGAGTTGGGGGTTTTTTTTGGTTCCAGAAAGCTTATAAGAGGTTCTTTGTCCTTGCCGATGCCCTGGATGATGGCGGAGACATGCTTGTTACTCAGCAGCTTCTGCTCCGGATCATTCAGGGTCATACGGTGGTCATGGATAGCATGTGTCACGAAAGAACGGCTGTAGCCAAAAGACAGCCTGCACAGGAAACACATTAGCACAGGCTTCAGCCGCCCATCAGCCACACAGCCCTCAAACTGGGACAAGTCCACATTGTTGGGGACATCTTTGGACACACAGGAGTTTTTGGCTGCACCATCCGCCTTCAGATAGTCTTTATCAGTCTTGTGGCGGAGGTCATAGACACGGAAACTGTGCAACACAGGACCAGCACCCATCAGCCCTCCAGCTGAGGTATTTTGGAAGGAGGGGTGGTCGGTCACTAAGGATTTATTTCCCAAGGATGAGGCGATGTGGAAGGTGTTGATGATCTGGGGGTAGAAGGACATGGGTGCAGCGGGCTGGTCCAACCGCTCCCCCCCTTGGCTCAGGCCACTCTGGCCACTGCTGACCTGGGCATTGGGGAAGTTCTGGGAGGACAGCAGGCCCCTGAAGTGGAGAGACCCAGAGAGCCCCCCCTGGTTGCCACACTGCTCTTTGGAGTCCTCAAGGATGAAGGCAGAGCCATCGGGCTGGTAGATGATCTCGCTGCACATGTTCTCCACATCACTGTCCTCTTCAATCTCCATTTCACTGTTCATTTCTCCCACCTCTGCAGCACCCGACTCTTGCTCTCCTTCATCTTCACTCTCCTCTCCTACCATCCCTTCATTGTCCCCACCTTCCTCGTGACCTCCAGTGGTATGCATGCGGGCATTGGGGCAGTGGTGCTCCATGTATTTTTGTAAACTGGAGAAAGAACTAGAACATTCGTTGCAAGGGATCTCCTTTGCCGGTGCCACAGGGGCAGAACAGTCCGAACCCAAAGCTGCTCCTCCTACTACTCCTGGTAAAGTCCCAGTAACACTCCCTTTGTTACTGGTAGTAAAGCTTTCTCTCCGACCCTGCTCAGCGACAGGTTTGGTGGTTGCACTGACAGTGGTTGGGGTAGCAGTGGACCCCAGTGGGCTCACAGTGGGCTCTCCAAGGCCATTCTCCGGCTCTCCAATGGTGGCAGGCAACAATTGGTTGTTGTTGACGTTGTTGCTTTTGGCGACATTGTTCTCCATGGCGACGATGGAGTTGTCCTCAGCAGCAGCGTCCAGCCTCTGGCCACCATGTTCCTGTTGCCGTGATGGCACCATAGGGGGAGAGTCACAAGTTGCCATGATGACCACTACATGGGGATCTCATCTCATCCAACCTAACAGGGACCTGAGGTGTAGAGAAACAAAAACAATGTATTAAATGTTTAAGTAAAGAGAACTACATGTTGGATGATTATAAAACCTGTTTACTTTTATTCGAATTACAAATTGCTCTCAACTCACATTCAACAGATACTGTGTTGTTATAATAAAAAACAGAAAAAAACACATGACCTGGAGGTAGGAAACAGGTGAAAATAGGTAAACACAAATGGCATGGAAGTAGGAAGTTAATGAGAATGAACAAATTGCTTGGTAAACAGTCTTGATCAACACGCAACTGTGCAACACTAGAAGTAGTACAACTACCGTTTTATCCTGTCTGTCAGTGTAAAAGATAACATCAGGCTAGTACTTGGTTTTTCTTTGCATACTAACAAAGAGGTGCAGAAGGTAAGAAGGTATGAATGAAGTAAATAAAAAAAAAACATATGTGGATATTCTAGTACGGTATCTTCCTTTAAGAGGAAAAGTTAACTGGAGTTCAAGGACTCTTCACACACTGGGTAAATCAGTCCTGGCATGTTCTTACCAGTCAGGAGTTGCTAATTAGGCAGCACTTATTAACCTAATAATTCCCCGAATCAAAGAATGAAACTCAGTGTGGACAAGGAGAGTAAGAATCATGTAGGAGCAAGAACTGAAAGATAAACAGTCCAAGCTTCCACGAGGCATGATGTTCGGAATAGCAAGGAGAAGTTATCAATCCTGGGCGGCTGCCGTCTTTCAAACTCCCCCACTACTATAATCTCTTGGCATTTCCAAAACCAGGCTCGAATGCAAAGTCACACACAAGGTCATGCACACAATGTAGAAAGAAAAAAAACGAGTAAAGAAAAAGAAAGAAGGAAGGAAGGAAAGGAATACAATCTTTAAAAGTGGAGCTTCATTTCTACATTACAGAGACTTCTCCCTTGCCTAAATGAAAGTCGAAGGCCAGACCCCTGTTTCTCCATTTGATACAGTACCAGCGCCTTTCAGATGCTTGCGTGTAAATGAGCTGGTATTAAAAAGAAAGCTTTAAAGAGCCATGTTAACCTTTAACCCAACCCACCTGCTGCTTAACTCTCCCTCTCTCTTTTCTAGACTCCCTCTCTCCAACAGCAAAGCTACAAAGCAATTAGAGGATTAATCCGCAGCAATCCAGGACTAAACAATGCCAGTGGAAGGGACTATAAAAGCGTGAGGAATGAAATCAAGCATGTGCGTGAGTATGTTTACGTGTGCATGCATGTGTGCGTGCACACGCGCTATAATCAGGTCTAATCTGACATATCCCATAGATGATTCCATGGAGACTAGTGATAGATTAAAAGAGAAATTATGTTTTCTCTCCCCGTGTCTCACTCAATCTCTGACTCTATTTTTGGAGATTAAAGAAAACATTTACAAGGAGCAGGAAATTGTTTAGTGCTTATCTGTTCAGCATGGGTGAAGCAACGACAACAACAAAAACCAAAAACCCAACCCACCCAACTTTGAGAGCAAACAATCAAATATGTATATTAATTTTAGAGACATCTGCAAAAAATATTTTTTAAAGCAATAAAAATGGTGGCAGAAAAAAAAAGTAAAATAAAGGAAGCTCCCAAACCACCAACCTGCAACATGTTTAGCTTTTTACAGAGCATCATTCACTGTACTCACATAGTACCAGGACATCATACTGGATTTCTACCATGTTGAGCATATAGTATTTATTTTGTCCACCACCTGTCCCTCCTTGCCAAGACGTCTGTCAAACGTGATTGAGGGGAAAGCTGTTCCAAAGCAGCCGGTTGGAGAGCTAACGCGACACGTACGATAGGATTTACTACTTGTCAGTGGTGTCATTCCACTTCTTATTTCATCGAGGAGCAACCCCCTTTGAATTGTGGCTCGGACATAAAGCATTGCAGTTTATGAATTATGCATCTCCTAACACTTTAAGTATGGAATTATGTCTTATGGATGAGCTAATGTGTTAAGCACTTGGCACTGACATATCACCCCTAATGCTTCGGGCTTGCAGCTGTTTTGCATGTGTGCTGCAACAATTGTGCTGCCGGCCATTAATTTGCCATCTTTGCTTCTCACCGAAGTCACATATTTTTTACACCCACATCATATAAATTTTATTTTTTTTATATGTCAATTTGTAGAAACGTGCATAAAACAGTAAAAAAAAAAAAGGGGGGGGGGCGGACTTGGAAAACCAAGGAAACACAATTATAAATACAGTGACTATAAATTGCTTGCTTAGTACTAGTATGGTGGGATAAATATAAAAATAAAAATGAAGTTTTTGTCACAGCTTGAGGCAGCCTTTGCTTTTCCATGCATTAACTTCTCCTGTCTTCCTGATCCTCCTCCTGCAATCAGCTCATTCCGGTCACCTGTGCTCCTGTGCTCACCTGCAGCTAATCTGTCATCAGCCCGGACTCTACATATACTCAACTCAGACAACACACCGTCGCCAGATTGTCGGGATTCACGCCGTCATTTCCAGCACTGGATCCTGATCGTGCTTCCTGTGTACCTGCCCTGCCTGTTTTTGATGTCACCTGTTTGCCTGCCTTTCTCCTGATTTGTCTGCTAGTTTGGACTGAATACACCTGGTTTTTGACAATAAAGGCTCCGTTTCTGGATTTCCCCTCTACTGTCGTGCATTTGGGTTCTCGCCTGCTTTTGTCCGTGACGGCTTTATGGTTGCCTTTTTACATGGGGAGTTAAAAGAAGGATCGGATTCCAGATCTTCTGCGAAACGTGTATATGTATATGTCTTACCTCTTGAATTTGCACAGCCTCTCTCAGGAGAGAAGAGTCGCTCTGATTCATTCAGCGTGTGTTAATTTAGCATATAAATAGTGAGGCGGTGAAACGTTTGGTCTTTCAATCAAATAAATGCCTTTGCCTTTCTGACAGGGATGGATCGACAGCTCTTTAAAGGCTAATTAGCAGACATTTTTCTCAGTAATAAATAGATAAAAGTTATCTCGCTCGCCTTTATTTATTTTTTTGCTTCATTCCCCGGGCTTTGCACCTTTCTCAGCAGCAGTGCCCGCCGCGGCTTCTTATAAGACAGATCATGTTACTGCTAGCTAAGGAACCTTCCGTGCTCTCTGCCCCACCGACTGCCTTCGCTCTGCTAACCAACCGGAGTGCTTTCATTTGAAAGAGAGCGACATAGACAAATACACACAGAGAGAGAGAGAGAGAGAGACACAATGAAGCCCAGGTTTTTCCACACGGCAGAAACAGTTCCCCTCTTTTAACAGAAGAACAAAGGAGATGGGCTGAGCTGCTCCAACCACTGCTTTTCACGTGCATGCCCACGGATACAATCTCTCTCACACACAAACACACACACACACACACACACTAAGGTAATTAAAGTGGCAGATCAGATCCAGTGAGAGGCAAATAATGGCCCAGGAATGCCTGTTTTGGACACTGCTAGTTCTGATGGGAGAACGGGGGCTAAGAGAATCCTTGGCCCATTGTTTTTCCTCCCTCCCTCTTTCTCCCTTCCATCTCTACATCTGCTTTTCAGTAGTGCCCCAGGAGACAGAGAGGCATCCGAAAGAGGGGATTTCTCCACTTTTTTTCTTTTTTTTTTCTTCCATTTTTAAAACTTTTCTTCTTTCGCTGCATCGCTTCAAATTTCGATAGACGTTAGCGAGCAGACACGATCACCGCCGAAGATGTTCCTAAATGTGAAGGCGCTGCATGAAAAAGCGAACACGTGGGACCCAAGCTGCGATTGCTGCAGCCTGCATCAACTGCAAGCAGTCATGTTAAAAGCGCTGATAATACACAAAGTGTTATAACAACATGTCCTGATGATGTCATAGTCCCTTCCTGCTTTTGTCCTGTCAGACGACCACGCATTAGTCAGAGATGCAAACCTGCAATTTCAGTGTCACCACACTGTCCACCTTGTTTTCATTGGGATCTGCCGGGTTCAAGTTCTTCGCCATTATTTATCAATCCCATAGTTTTAATGCAATGGCAGACAATGCTTTTAACACTGCTGTGAATATTTATAAGTTCTGTAAACACTGGAATTCATTCAACATGTGCTTCGGGATGCTCATCTGACTATTCAAATGTGTTTTTTTTCTCCCTCTACTTGTCAAACATTTTGGGTGCATATGTACTAATAACTGGAGAAATTAAATCCAGACTGAACTTTTAAGGCGACCCATGCATGAACGCTAACAAAGTCAAACAACAAAGTCGGGAGACAGCATGAGAATACGGCTATGTGTCCATTCCTTGAGGTCTCATGGAAGGTCATCCCTCTCTCAGCATGCGGCCCCTCGGTCTAACACCAAATCTTCTATCAAAATGTCACCAAGCGTTAGCCAAAGACAAAGGCGAAGGGGCGCTGTGACAACCCCTGCATCCATCTCCCACTGTCAGTGCCGTGAATAGGCCTACTCGGCTCTAATTAGACCTGTTTATTTGTTGCCATGCAGAAATGGAGGGCTAAAAAATAAAGTTAATGAATGAGGAGGAGAGTGATCTCCTTCTGCACAATGCAAAGAGCACTGGTGCGTGCGCACAAAAACACGCACACATGCATGCAGCCGCCAAAGACAGCCTAATGCTGTCTGTTTAAAGTCTTTAACGAAAGGACAGAGGGGGGGAATGCAATAAGAATGAGAGGGGGGGAAGGCTTTTGTGTGACCAAATAGTTTTCATCTTCTTTACTTCTTTGCCTCAAAAAGGCTTTCCGTGCAGCCCTTGTGATGTTGCCTGAAGGTGTAATATTAGACGGCAGATGTAGTAGATCTCTCCGATGTCCTCCACACCCTTTTCTGTCCACCCGTCCTCTTGCCTGTGTCTCCCTTGTGAGCAAAGGCCTTCATTATCAAAAGACACCTTATCATTATTGCGAGACGCAGCCCAGACACCTAAAGCAAGCGCCACTCCACTTAGCACAGGACGCTCGCTTGACAAATTAACTACTCCTAGAAAATGCCTTTTAGCAAATCAAAAAATCAAAACGAATCCCTAAGCAATGATCTCTGTCTGGAGAAGATGGCAAAGAAAAGGGTTTCACAAGAGGAGGAAGGGGGGGGATTGGGACAAGGAGGACAAACGCTGGAGATGGAAGTACGGTTTTCCTTTCTAGGAGTAAGGTATGCAGGTTCTGTCCCTCAGGATGATGACAAGTAAATTGGTCTCACTGGCTGCTCAGGTAACATACACTGAACTGCCTTCGGCGCCTTGCCGAAGACGTCACTATTAAGGTACACGCGCACGAAAACAAACAAAAAACCTCAAAAAGATTCAGAGGAAATAAAATAATTGTAAAAAATCCCTCAATCATGCACTTTGTTGACTAAAGAAAAACAAATAATGAGGCCCAGAGCCATGTTTGCCTCCCATCCCCCCCCCCCCCACCCCCCCGCCCCTCAGGGCAAGAATCGTATCACTCAAGCCACAGATGGGTCGCAAAATCTGATTTGGGATCAGATTACACAAGCTCCTATCCTAACTTCAATCAGGACAAGGTTAAAACATCGACCATGTCCACAACCTCACAGACTCTGGGATGCCCTCCTCCATTTAGCCAGAAGTTGTTTTTCATTATGATCATTTCAATGCGCCTCTTAGGACAATGCCACTGATGATGTGCTGTTAGCACAGAGTGGTTAGCGGTTTAAAGACGGCTTTGACTGGGTTTATCATTGTTTTAACAAATGGACTTTGGGCGTACACAGTCCAGTCTAAATAACCGCCGCGCTTTTGAAGAGGCAACATTTCAAACTTCACCAAAAAGTGAGACATGAAGGGCCGCAGTCACCACTTACAAGCCCTCGCTAAAGATTATTATTCCAGCATCAAAGGCAGAGCTAATCTACATAGCTAATGCTTCCATTTTTTTTCTTCTCCCCCTCCTTGAACTCAAAACAGCCCTGTCTGGGGGGGGGGGGGAGCGAGAGAGAGAGAGATTTTTCTTTTGCCGGCAATCTGGAAACACTCTCTAGTTAATTAGGGTTGATTGGAAATGAACCACACAAACAAAGGGCAGCCTATGCCCTGACCATTATGACTGTGCACGCGTGTGTACACGTGCACGTGGGGATACTATAACAACCTCAGAAGTGCGTGTGTGTGGACGCGCCGCTCTCTTTACTCCCCTGCACCTCTACCCTCAGATTAAGGGAATGCACCGTCAAAGAATGTGTGACGACCTCCTCTGCCACGGAGCGAAACTTCCAGACCCCGACGCCACAAAAGGCAAGAAGGTAATTAAGTTTGAAAGAATAGAAGCTCTGCCACAAACAATGCGCCAGTGTCCATGGGGACGGATTGGAGGGGTTGGGAGGTGATGCTGCGTGTGTGTGTGTGTGTTGGGAGGGGGGGGGGGTTGCAGAAAAGCCATTAACATTCAGTGGCCGGGTGAGAGAGAGGAAGGAGGGCAAAGGGGAATGAGGATGGCATTCTCTCACTCTGCGCTTCTCCCTGCCTTTCTCTATCGCAGCACGACTTGTCTGTTCATTCTTTTTATTTATCTCTCCTTTTCATTCTCTCAATCGGCCACACATCTGGTTTTGACGTCAGCCCCCCCCCCCCCCCCCCCACACACACACACACACTACACTGCAACCGCTCGCCAATGCTCTTTTTGGACCTTTTGCTCTTTCTTGTTGCTCCTGTTTATTCCTGTTTTTTCCAGCTCCACTGCTTTGTTATCCGTTTTCCAAGGCCAAATCCGACACCTTAAATATCCTGACGCTTGGAGACCAAGTCCAACCTGAGAACGGTAAAAACCCAAATGGATCAACATCCGCACACACGCACACACATGCACACACAACATACAAATGCAAAACATACACATGGAACTTTCATCTCCAGTAAAGTGGCTTAACTTAATTTGTAAAGAAGGTAATTCTATTTACAGACTCAAAACACACACACATACATGCACGCACGCACGCACACACACAAAACAAAAAAAAATCACACAAACTGTCCAGCTCCCACGTGATTGGGCCTAAGAAAGAAGTATTCATTGTTCTTGCAAGAGTGTCACTTTTTGCGTGTGCATGTTTGCGTGTGCGTGTGGGTGTGTGTGTGTTTCCGGACAGTGGAAAGATCATGAGACACATTTACGTCAGATGAGCGAATCGGACAAACCACTGCTAATTTCACTGAGGGGTTTCATTGCTTGACAGGCAGGGAGGCAGACGGTGACAACAATAGGTCGGTATGCAAGAGATGGTTGAGCGAAACCAAAACTGTGTGTGTGTGTCGGTGTGTGTCTGCATTACAGTTTGGCGCTTTGTCTCTTTTCAGTTGAGGAATGCAAGTTGCCGACTAATTGAGGTTTTGCAGCGCTGTGTGTTTGTCTCCCTCGCTTTGTCTCTGCGTCTCACCAGAGCTGTGGATTAGAGCTAAAATAATGACTGCTTAATCCTTGATTTGCCTGTGCTAAATAAATATTAATCTCGCCTCCTCATCATGCGCTTGTATCATACAACGTACACAATATGAAAGGGTTTAGATGTTACATAAATCACTGCCTTATCCAATGGATGAAGTAGATACACACACACACACAAACACACCTCCTGTTTGCAATAACATGGCCAGTAGATGGGGGGGGGGGGGGTGCTAGGTGGGATTATTTGCCAGGCAAAACTGATAATCCGCTAAATATAAAGCCTAAAAATAAAATGCACGTTTTCTGTTGGGCCGTGTCGATGCACAAAATGTTTGCGCCATTCCAGCTGGAAAACAACCATCAGTCTTTGGTGCCGCTCTCGTTCTATAACTCGGCTTCTCAAGAGGGCTGATGAGAAAAACACTGCTGGGAACATGAAAAATTAAAGCAACTGTTGCTCTCTCTCTCTCACACACACACACACACATATGCGCACGCACGCACACAGGCTGTGGTAGTACAGCGCAGAAGAGGTTAAGCAAACACTGTCCACGTCAGTCAAGGACAGCACACACTCGGACAGACACAGAGAGCAGTCTCTGACGCAGGCATTTCACATCGACCTGGCAAAAAAAAAAAACGGCCGATTACGCTGTATAAACTACTGTGAGGCGCGATCCTCGGATCCTCTGCTCCTTTTGAGCTGCAGTGCTTGTAAAACAACTTGCACGTATAACTTTAAAAAAAAACTAACATAGAACGCGATGCATCCGTGATCATGAGAAACTCTAAACACAAAGGGATTTTCCGGCGCTGAATCCAGTCTCGTAAGAGCAGCGAGTTCGGCAGA
Organism: Brachionichthys hirsutus; assembly: GCF_040956055.1. Taxonomy (NCBI): domain Eukaryota; kingdom Metazoa; phylum Chordata; class Actinopteri; order Lophiiformes; family Brachionichthyidae; genus Brachionichthys; species Brachionichthys hirsutus. Next base: position 6,462,901 of record NC_090910.1, on the reverse strand, counting down.
TATTCCAGAACCTATCATTAAGCACTCCTAACTAATGTGGCGACTCCTGAAAATAGTTCCATCTGAAGAAGGGAAAAATAAGCGTCACAAATGCCTGATGAAAGATGCCCATTAGTATCGAGTGACCACGGAATATGATGGGACGGTGCGTATTTACTCAATGCCGTGTACACACAAGCAAAGTGTCTGCTGCTAAATGCTGGTTATTAGTTCATTATGGCTTGAACGGGTAGGGAGGGCGATCTATCGTGTGTTCAAGACAACTAATATCTATTTGGTTAAATTTGTGCTTATCTGTCAATTGCAATGTCGAATGACGAGAACAGAAGAGAAGAGAATATTATAAAGACACTTTGCAAATTGTACAGACATTTCTTGGCCACGGCAACCAAACGTTCCAGTTCTTTTCAAGGGGGAACAATAAAGTTTAAAGTTCAAACCCCCACTGTTTTCTAAAGACGGTACGCGGCAGGACCCCGGCCCTGTTATTATCTTCATAAACATAATCATAGGGCAGGTATCCTGGCTGACGCCACAAACTATGTGCCCCGTGCTTAAACATCTCCCAAGCGCTCCTTTGACACGCCACAAAAAGACCATTAATGTCTCCGGCAGTTCGGCAGGGAAAAAAATGTGCGCTCCTTGCAGAGTAAGAGAAAGCGCAAATGAAGACACATTTTTGTATAGAGATGGGAGTATGCATAAGAGGTCCGTGGAAAAGCACAAAATAAAAACACACACGTGCACACATACCTTTTGGCTCTCCGAGCGCTCCGATGCTCGTGACGGGTCTAATTTCTGGACCCGGGGAATTACTAATTAACTTAAGCTTTTGGCTCTCTATTTAATTAGCGAGGTCTCCAAATGAACTTTAGACCAAAAAGCCATTTGCTTTTTAAACAAATCCCTTTTTTTTTTTTCCTGACAGCTGTTGTGAGTTTGCCCTCTTCTCACAGAAACCACAAGAAGCACACAGTTGTTGTTGTTGTTGTTCTTTATGCCAGCATTTGCTCTTTTTCTGCTTACCGGGAAAAGTGACGGAAGGGATTCAGGGGAACGAACAATGGAGTTGAAGAGTGTTTATTTTAATTGAATTTCACTACAAACAAACAACTGTCAGACGTAATTACAATGGTTTTCCATTGTCGCTGCAATATTCCTTCATCAAATAAACACCGTGTCACACAAATCCAAGACAGGCCCTGCTAACAAGGAACCGGGAAGAAATGGGCCCCCATTACCTTACTGTTCCCTGCAGGAAATAACCGCTATTAGATATAATGGCACAATAACATATTAAAAGGCCAACATGTAAGATTAAAAAAAGACTTTCCACTGTGTGCTTACTGCTAAATAAAATGAAATGATGGTCTCCTCCTTGGACTTCTTCTCTGTAGGTGTGTTGCATCACCCGTAATGTGACAACCGGAGGAACGTGGAGGTCATTGACAGGGCAGCTGAAGACCCGAGTCAGCAAATCTCTCACTTTCCATTGCGATCGCTCAAACACACACATGCAATCGCAAATTATTCTAATGGGAATCCACAGCCAAAACGGATATATCCCCTTTTTAATTATTATTATTATTATTATTAATATGAAAGTTACTCCATGCTCCTGTGTTCTTTGCCGTTCCTCCTACAATATTAGAAATAGGCATAAGGAGTATCTCTAATGAGCCAAAGAGAACGCGTGACCGTCCATCACCACATCTTGACACGTGTTTAGGTATTGTGTTAAAAGGACAAGTCCATTCTTTAGCCATTTTTGTGCTCCTCCAAAGCTCCTCCTATATCTGCTCATCTATGCTGGGATGAAACACGACAAAGCTCCCCTCTTTATTTAGTCTAGAGGCAGAGAGCTGATACATCAGTGAAAACCGGCTCTGTTAATACCTACAATTCCATATACAAGGACATTCCTGTGCCGGCTCTGCTCTTCTTCTTTACTGTCACACAAAAAAGGAGGGTTTTTTTCTGTTTTAAAAGCAAATAATTAAAAAAAATTATTCCATAGCTGATGCCAAAGTGGGAAAAAAAGGAGACTGAGGTTGTGAGGGATCGTGTTGGCGGGGGCGGGGGGGGGGGGGGGGGGGGCGAGTTGTGGAGACGCATGCTAGCTTGGTTGTATTAGATCAGACTGAACTCATCGGAAAAGGGGAAAAAAATATTTTGTCTCACTAAAATATCACACTTTCATACGACTTCAAAAATAATAAATAATAGTAATGATAATAACAATAAAAAGTAATAATAATAATAATATTCTTTATCTAATTTGGACTTAATTCCTTGGTAAATTTGTCTCATCGCTCATTACACTGTTTGTTTAAGACCACAAGTCATGCATAATGAATTAGCCACTTATTCCCTGACGAGCCCTGCAAATGGCCTTGATATCCGCATGCTATTGCCTTTAGGAATACAATATGTCAATCATGTTGAATATGAGATTTAGAGGCTAACATGTGCAGACACTGACACACACGCACACACACACACACACACACAAACAATGCGCACCAACTGAAAATGGAGAAAGATTCCTTTTTGAATCCAGAGATCGACCCTATCGCTCCCACACATTGCTCTATTTGTCCTCAGGGTCTATTAGTGAGCAGAAGTCCTGTGACTAGCCTCTCTGCCGCTTTCAATCCCCACCTTTGTCTTTAGCCAATGAGGAACAGAGCGTATCATTTGTCATGAGACGTCTCGCGCTATTGTGGTGTGTCTTTTCTCAAACCTGGAGAAACTTAGTCATTCATCTACTTTTTATTCCCTCTTAGCTCAGCATTTGTCTTTTCAACTTCTCTCTGGATGAGGTAGTTGTGGATTTTCTTATTCTTTTTTTTTTTTTTTTTTACCTCGCTAGCTTTTACAGCAATGAAAAAAGTGTCTGCGCGAAATCGCTAAATTGTGGCATATAACATTTTGTACTGTGCATTATTTTATTGGTAAGTACAAGAGGGGGGGGGGAACCTTTCTCAAACAAAAGGCTGCTGAACGCTTTGTTGGACGTGTAAGATGAAGACCTTGAGGCACTCAAGTGGACCTGAAGGATCCTTTTATACTACCTGCATCAAAGGCTGCAGAGGACAGGCAATGTCACAGCCTGAAAGGTAACTGTAGCTTCAAATCTACAAGAATGAACAGAAATAAATGAGCAGACTTAAACATACAAAGCCATAAAGTAAGACTTCACAAATATCACTGATGGAAGAGCTTCTCTGAGCCTTCACCTGGTCCAATCCCTGCTCTCCCCTCCGCTACCTGACTGCCGTGCTTCAGGGAAGAAAAAAATAATAAGAATAAAAATATGCACATGAGAGATGAGAGAGAGAGAAGGAACATAGAGCATGAAACAGTGACACCAACAGAGATCCAAACAGACAGAAACTCAGTCGGGCAACATGAGAGAAAGAGTGAGGTTTCATTTTTTCACATTTCACATTTTTTTATACCAATCTTGGCCCAGAGGACCTCAGATCAAACAGAAGGGGCCCGCAAGCACACAGACTCAATTGTTCTTTCCCCACCCTATAAAATCCCCCCACTTCCACTTTGAAATGAATAGAATAAACATATTATTCTAAATGAAATACCGGACTCGTAGTTTTTTCCATAGCTAATATCCTGTATGAGATGGCCGGTGCAAAATAGGCAGGAGGGCCTGAGAACGGGATGGAGCACAGAGGGAAGAGGAAAAATTCCCCCTCTTTTCTTTTTTCCCTTAAGAAACGGAGGAGAACTTGGCAAGATGAGACAGAGGGAGAGTCAGACAGACATAGAGAAATGAGAGAGAGAGATGGGGGGGGGGGGGGTAAAAAAATCCTGACTGGCGCAGGACCAACAGAAACAAAAACATTTAGATAACCGCGCTCAATAATGAACGATTTCAATGAAGACAAAAATGACATTTCCTCCAGATAACATGGCCTCTTCCCATAACAGAGCTGAAAGAGCCCTGAAAGCATGTCCCGCTCCACAGTGGTGGGGAGGGGAGGGGTTGTAGTAACTATATTAGTATCCTGTTACTCTGCCAGAGAGAGTACTTCGCTGCTTGGAAGGAAACAGAGGTCGCGCCTCGACCATCTCGGCCTGAGCTGTAACAGGTAGCACGGCTCAAACGATTACCGATCTGCAGCACACACTACAAGGAGCACTCGGGATAACACTCCTCACACGCACACACACACACACGCACACACACACACACGCACACACACACACACACACACGACCAACGATCGCCGCGGCGCACTTGATCCTCACAGGTGGTGCAGGTCACAGCAAGAACACTATCTGCACCTTTCCCATTCGCTAAGCACTCGCTTCCTTTCATGCCAAAGTCTGTCAAGTTGTCGCGAAGGGGAAGAGGCGAGAAAAGAGAAGGCATACGCGCGGAAAGGAGGCAGAGAAAGAGGGAGAGAGAGGGCGTCTTTGTCCTCCTTTTTGCGCAGCTCCAGCACGTTTCCTCCTCGGGTCTGGCCCGCATTAGCATATGAAAGGAAGGGGAAGGCATGCAAAAGGTCAAAGAAAGAGGATCCTGTCCTATGAGGGACAACAACAAAAAACAGGCCACACCGGCCTTTGTGGCGTCCATGTTCTCCACTACCCAACCCTCTCGCATCCCTCCCTCAGCCTTTGGATCATTTCCATACACCAGATGCAATAGCCATGATGACGGTTGGTCATAAATTACTCACAAAGTCGAGTCGGGTCATGTGGAAGTCATGGTGGCAATTTTAAGCTGCGTCACCACCCTTGTTCCCCCTCCCTGTGCTATCAGCAGCACTCACACACACACACACACACACACACACACGCACACAGGCATTCACATAAAACACACCTGCCCTGCAACTCTACAGTTTCGACTACCCAGACGATATCCAACCAAATCCTGAGCAAACGTCTCAATAAAGGAAAAAGGTAAGAACAGGGCCGTTTGGTTTGATCCACGAAAGCCGCTCCCTTCCTTCCGTGTAAATGCTACCTGAGCCACATCCAGCCACGACATAATTGCACACTTCGGTGCTTTAAGGATGCAGTTTAGTGTATACATGGAGGCTTAGGGTTCCTGGAGTTTAGCCGACCCCACGGCTACTCTATTATCATACATATTGTCTGACATCGCAGCTTCCACTCGTTGGCATCGTAAAAAAAAAAAAAAAAAGCCAGCCAAAAACAACAGGCTCGTGTTTCCGGGGTCTCTCCAGCAATCACAGTCCTCTACCGGACACAGACAGAGGAACCGGAGGGGAGCGAGGAAGAGAGAGCGAGAGAGAGAGAGAGGAGAGGGGTAGAGCATTTCATCTCTCTTTCATCTCTGTCACCCAGTCAAGCGTTCAATGCCCCATTCAGCGCCTGCCCAGCATTATGCAAAATAATGCTAATCCCCTTTCCCGTGCTTTCACACTTGTATAAACTGCCGTTCCTGCCTCTGAAAAGCAATTATATCAGTTTACGTTCCTGTCCAAAAAAAAAAAAAAAACCAGGCTTAGCATGCAAGCACGGGTAGCGCCGACCAGGCCCGATCTCGATCCACCTTCGGCTAGCGGGAGGTACAGAAAATTAAATGTTTGTCCACCCTCGCTCTCGCAAAAAATAAAGATTCCCGCTGCGCGGTCGGTGGGAGCTAAGAAGACGTGCTGTAAATAGATATTTAGAAAAATGTCATTACAGTTAGGCGGAAATGTTCAAAGACGAGGACTCCTCGTTCCTGTTATACAGGCCCCAGATTTGACTTGCCAGAAATTCAGTCTTGTAAAACAATGAAAAACAAATTGAGCTACGCGACGACACAGAAGGCCACATGAGGCTGGCGGTGCCCGTCTCACTTCACAGCCGTGTGTTACACATGTAACAACAGTGTAACAACAGTGTAACGCACGACGCACAAGGCACAAAACTCCAACTGCTGCCCTCCCCTCCGCCCACACCGCCGCCACATGCGCGCAACCTTGCCGGCGCATGAGTGCACATGCAAAAGCACACACACACACACACACACACACAGAGAGCAGGCGAGGAAAGGGGGCAGAGCAGTTTTGAATATGCAAATGCTCACACAAGCGGGACACGTGTAAATAGGAGTCATTGTGCACCAGTTTAATCTGGACAGTCTGGCCGCTCTCGCTCTCTCTCTGCTCATCTCATGTTTGGGGGGGGGGGGTGGGAAGAATGCACATCCATCCCGAGTGACGAAAGATCAGGGAACATTAGTCAGCACAATTAGCCAGGTCGTCATGGCGACTAATGAAATTTGGCAAAGCGTCCGGCCAGAGACTTAAATGAGCGAGGTGGCGGCGTGCTCGTACGTGGGGGCCGGCTGGCGGCTGGCTGGTTGCCTTACACACACCCATTATTCTTTCTTTTCTGCCATGGCGGTACAATGGAGTCACTTGTATCTCGGCCGATACCCACCGGCAGTACAAGCACGCCGCCTGACAATTTGCATATGTTAATATAATTAAGTGCTAATTACACTAAAACTCGCATATTCACAAGCACCATCCCCGGGAGCCACAAGGAGCTTGATCTCGTTCCAAGTCTTTAACCCTCCTCTGCCTCTCGCTCGCTTGGTGTGTGTGTGTGTGTGTGTGATAGAGAGAAAGTGTGTGATAGCAGCGGTGCCCCAGGGCTGACAAAGAAAGACCCCCACCCACCCTCCATTTGAGGGTGGGTGGGGGCTGCTGTGGACTTCCTAGCTTTTCCTCCTGACACTCTGACATTACTACTGCAGCCTGTCAACCCGCACACACACACACACACACACAGAGAACAGAAGAATATCACACCTTGATCTCTGGAATACTTTTTGCATCAAAAAAAATGACATGCTTTGAACAGCTGTATAATAAACGCTGCATAAAGCGCTCTCTATGAGCAACTGAAGGGAGAAGTGTGAAAAAGAAAACTTGGCCCATCAGATTCAAATATGAGAGCTTGTGTGTGTGTGTGTGTGTTTGTGCGTGCGCTCTCGCTCGGAAATGTTAAAAAGAAGAATGTTTCACTTTGTAAATCCTCCCACCCGTCATTTGTGCACGGAGAATGCCCGATGCATCCAGTAATGAGTCTCCTCAAAGCTGATGGCCAGAACGATGGCAGTTTAGCCATAGACAAAAAATCTACACGATTCCCCCCAGTGAGTATGCGTGTATGGACGCGAGGGTGTGTGTCGGCCTGCCGTTTTGATAATGGAGGACAGGCGCTTGTGCTTTTCACATCGTAATGGCCGTGAATCGGGGAGGAAGCCAAGCGGTCGTGCTACAATTAGACTTCTTTTGTGCGTCTTCCTCCGTCTCTTTCTCCCTCTCTCTCTTCGTGTTTTCACCCACTGACAATCTCCCCATCGAGGGTGTGTTAAAACAGTCTCCTCTGCTCTGCTGCAAAGGCTGAATGGGGGGGGGGGGGGGGGGGGTTGAGTTGGCGGGGTGGGAGGGGGTGAGTGAGGTGAAAATTCACACTGTGCTGCTGCTGGACATCCACGTACACACACACACACACACACCAGATGGTACAGGAAGGAGGATTAAATAAACACGCATGCACTGAGACACACCTATTGGGAGACAGACTGTCCCTTAATGAATGTCTACGGGGAGTCAAAGGGTACCAAGCTCATTTCGCTGGCTCTCAATGAGATGCAGCATTATGACGAGGGGTAATATAAGCTCCTCCCTTCTCCAATAATCATACACAGGTCATTGTGTCAGAGTGATTCATTTGTCTCCCTCACACACACATAGGGTAGATGTTATTACGCATCTGCCCGATGTGTGTGTGTAAATCTCTCCGGTGGAAGTCGATGCGCTTCAATGCAAAAAAAAAAAAAAAGGCAAAACACGGAGAAGACCGAGAAAGAAAAGGGGAGGAAATACATTGTTACAGCGGCCCGGCGTGGAGCGAGCTGTGCTGTTCGCCCAAGCATGACGGCTGGTAATGCAATTCTGGATGTAGCTGTGTGTGTGTGTGTGTGTCTCTTTGAGGGGGGGGGGAGCTCCAGTTCACTAATACCTGCTACTCGGATTACCACAGCATCTTAAGTATTCAACCGGACTCATATTTTCCTTTTCTGCCGTTTTAGCCAAATTGGCTGTCTTCCCAGCGTAAAGCGCCGATAGAGCCCTCTTTACTGAGGGCCGATGGGGGGGGGGGCATTAACATGCAGCGATAGCCTTGTTGCAAAGCTCCTTTTCTATTTCTTTCGCTCTCCCTCTCCCTCTCTCTTTCTGCAGCAAAGGCTTCTAAATCATCCAGCCTCCTCTATTAGACGGGAGACTTATTGAGGTAGAAACCATAAAAAAATGAAGAAGGGAAATTTAATCCCTGAAATATTGATTTGCACATTAATATCAGATAGGCAGAGGGCAATCCAGCTGGGTGGAAATGACACATTGTCGACCCCTAGGAGAGACCCGAGCCAATCTTCTTGCTGCATGTGTCTTGGGCCCAGGAGTTATAGGACAGACTCGGCCCCTGTCTCCATCTCCCTCTCCCTCTCCCATCTCCTCCTCCTCCCGGTACCTTCGCACACACACCCCGCCCCGCAACCTCCCCTCGATCCGCAGCCTTAATGAAGGCTGCAATGCTGAAAATGCATTAGCTTTTAATAATCAAGAAGCATTTCCAAGCCAACAGCTATTGTCCTCCCAGGGCTGTCTGCCCATCTCCCACGCTTTATGTTTTTTTTTAGTTGTTGTTTTTTTTTTTTATCTTGTCCCTGTTCACCACTACGGGTGAAACGAACATTACAAGCTGCTTAACTAACATGCAGAGAGATACACAACCAGCCTTTGATAGTAGCACTGAGACACAGAAAAACAAAAAACAAGGAGCATGGACTTCTTCAAACACAATTTCTCTCATTTGCGAGACAAGAAAAATAACTGGGATTCTGTTATTATACTGAGACAATGGCATCATTAACTGATGAAATTCACTGCAATTAGACAGGACCATCTCCTCGCGCAGTTTCACTTTTTATTTTATTTTTTTATTGGACTTGTATTTGTGTAATAAAATTGTACATTTTTTTGCAGATGTGAATAAAACTATGAAGAGATGGAAAATCAATTTGTCAAAAAAACACAGCAGTGTTCATAGTGTTACAATCTGAAAATAATATTCATTTGTATTTAATAATAATAATAATAATAATAATAATTTCAATGACAATATTACTAATATCTGATTATTATTGCTGTTATTATTGCAGTGATTGGGGTTCTTAGTTGTTTGAAATTCTACAGAAAACCTCCTAAATTGAATAAAAGATGGTCTCCGGTATAAATACGTACTCGATAATCCAAATAATAAAGCAGAACACTTTTTTTAGGGGGGGGGGGGGTGTAATAAATAAAAAAAATGCGATGATAAATACGTTCTGAGATGCATCTGAAAAAGAGCCGCGTATAAACGGAGTCTGGTAAAAAGGTCGCCGACCCGATGCGGCGTTGGAGCGCATACAGCCTCTCCACGCACACGCACGCACTGTTCTATACCCGGGCTGTGGACTGACTGGCCCCTTGGCCCTGATGTTTTGGGGTGCGATCGATGCCCCCCTCCAACCCCCGACACCCCCCCCCCCCCTCCACTGTCACCGTCGCGTCCCAATCCGAGCCAAGCAAATCTTACCTCCCTTAAAAATCAGCCATAAGGGCGCAAAAACACCTGAGAAAGCTTCGAATCTGCGCTCGATTTGCTCCAAATTAATACGCAACAACACTAATGGACAACTTAAGGAAGATGCTGCAGCCCGCAGAGAGAGAGAGAGAGAGAGAGAGTAGAGATGAAATGATGAACCCTCCGACGAAGATGGAGATGAAACTCTGGATGGATGTCGAAATGTGAAATGTTGTTGTTAATGTAGCAACAATAAGTGTGTGATCTTCGGATTTATCCCGGTCTGGTGCTAAAGACTAACGGGCGACCATCGTGAACCATCGTGGACCATCGTGGAGTGACTCCAAAGCGGCTCGCCGCGTTCTCAGTTTGCCCAACGATCGCTCTCGCTCCCGGGCCACGCAGCCTCCCATGCCTCGCTGAAGTGAGACGGCTTTGAACGCGCAGCGTGGAAAAAGACAGACTTAAGGAAAGGCAGCTTGCTTTTGACGCGGCCACGGCAGCCCGTCGGGGACCGGCGTCCCCGGGACTGTCCACCGATATGCTCCGGAAAGGGAGATCGTATCGGGAGACGTGATCGCGTCGCTCCGCCCGTGAACGCGCTGAAACTCCGCGGGTTGAGAACTGGCTTCGGCGCCGAGGACGCATCTAAATAATGCATCCAAAGGAACCGTCTGATGGTTGGATCCCGATATAAGGGACGGGGCGGCACGAGAGAAACGTCCAACCGGAGCCGTCGGACAAGGGACAAGCTCAAAAGCAGGACATGTCCGAGGAAACGCACTCCTGGACAGACGCGCACCGTGTCTGCCGGACGAGGGACATCCGGTGTCTCTGTCCGCAGCGGAGGTATAAACTTCCCCAAAGCAGGTCTGGACGCGGTGTCCCTCTTGTAAGACCACGGAGCCATGCGTAAAACGCCTCCGAGCCTGTCACTATTGTAGCCAAAGCGCCGATGTCCGCTTTTATTCCGGACTGAAGCCCCCCCAGCACCTGTTATCCACAAAACATCCACCAGCGACACAGACGATCGATGCGCGACCCCTAAACGTAACGCGCACACCTCGAACTACTCAATAAAAGTAAAGGGAGAGGAGGAAAGCCCAAAAAAAGAGAAAGAAACTTACTTTCTTCCCCTCCGTCACCTCCACTCCTCTCTCTGAACGCAGTCACATCCAGCGGCGCGCGTGATTGGACAATCAAAAGGTGGAAAGAGGGGAAAATTACAATAATCCTCCAACTTTATATTGGGAAAAGGGGGTAAAACCACAAATGTCAAGCCTTCGGAGCGCTATCCCTTGTTTTGGTTCCGGTGGCGGTGAAAACGACGCGTCGACGGGCTCGCCTCGCAGTTTCTCTTGTGGACGGGGGTCGGGAACGGAGGAAAGGAAATGAAAATCCGATATGTCTTTATTCCTGCTAATTATTATCGTTTTAGCCCTGTTTAAAAAAAATGGCTGATTAAGTTGAGTGCGCATGTCTTTGTGTGTCTATTTCCCGATATGCACTCTGGGAATGGGTAGAGAGACAGAGAGAGAGAGAGGGGAGAGAGAGAGAGAAAGAGAGCGAGAGAGAGCCCGAGGGAGGGCGCAAAAGAGAGACGGCGAGGGAGGGAGAGAGGAGAGAAGTGTATTAGTGAGTTGATCAACAGTCTCCAGATCGCGCATGACGCGCTCACGCAGCCCTGGCGGCCGCGCAGGTCGGTGGCGCAGAGAAAATCCTTTTGTGCGGTTCTCTCTGAGGGCCAAATCACGCAGAACAATGGACGGGCCGCGTCCTGCGCGCCGGGCTGGACCGAAAATCACTACCGACTGGCTGCCGGTGGTAGAACTCGGTGTGTGTTTATATATATAAAAAAAGAAGTTCTCAGGAACAGAGTATTTCTGTTCTGAAGAACAGTTCCGAGTCAAATGTAAGACGCGAATATTTTTGTATTTATTTTGCTCTGTCAAAGACGCTGATTTGTAAATGACGCGTTCGATTGAGCTGATTGCGCAGCGCACCTATAAAGGTGTGTTGCGTTTTTTTAAAGGTGCACAGAATGAACCGTCTTTGCGGATTCCGGGAAACGCATGCTTCTATACTGGAGCAGTTGTTGTTTTTAATGAGTGAATAAAAACAGAAACACACAAAAAAAACAATGAAAGCACGCAATCATCTCGCGCCGCACATCAAACGGGCCTGAACACGTTACCCTTATTGGTGATTTACAATAAAAAAGTACGAATATACATGCGAGTACTTCACACAGGGACGCAGTTCTGTGGGAATGTCATTTTGTCTTGGAGGGAAATCTGTTGTAAATACGATAACATCAAAGCTATCCCATGTTGGAAAAGCCATCACTGCCCTTTTCGCCCCCCCCCCCCCCCCCCCCCCCCCCCCCCGTTTGGGTTCAGCAGAGCCAAACTGGAAAAGGAAAGACCCAAAACAAGATCACACAAAAACCATCTCTGTTCAAAGCTCTGGCGTTTACATTTAGTGTCTGAACAAAGCGCGTCGCTCCGTTGGCATTATACCCTCGCAATGCAGGACGTTTAATGCCCCCCCCCCCCCCCCCCCCCCCCTGAGGTTTAATAAACATTTACTCAATTGCTTTTAGGCAAAGAGAGAGACTTTCCCACAGTCTCAATCGCGGGGAGAAAATCAAGAGATCTTGTTCGCCATCATGGGGGAAAAAAAAAATCGAAGCTGGGGGTGAAGTGAACTGAGTCGGGGGGGGGGCTCGGGATGTGATGATAAGGCTGCTGCTAGGTCTACTCTGCAGCCACGCTGACCGGACTGCGCCCGTACCGACCGGATCTTCAGATCCGAGCCCGACCCGACCCGAGGCTGTTTATTCTGGGTTTAGAGAGGTCTCTGACAAAGAGGGGGGGGGGGGGGGGGGGGCAGGGGCGTCACTTTTCACCCGGATCAAGGCTCCTGCTACTGCTGCAGCTGCCTGCCTGTCCTCCAGAGGGGGGGGGGGGTATTCTAGCATGTCAGCCTTGGAAGGCGTCGCTCACAGACGGCGAGGAGAACCGGGTCTCACCGCTGCGGCAGCGGACGCGTAAAAAAAGTCCGCCGGGGCTGCGCGTCGGGCTTTCCAAAGCTCCGCGGAGAGGACCTATTTCTCATTTAGGACTTTACACAGCCAAGCGGAGGACTTTCGTTCGTCCGTTTCTATTTCTGTGAAAGGATATATTTATTAATATCCATTCTGTAGGTATTAAATGTGTGCGCGGTGGAACGTGTTTGTGATTTGTTTTTTGGGGGCTTTTTTTAACGAGAAAGGGAGAAAGTACAAAGCGGATCTCTGATATCGGCTCGTGCTTCTCTTAACCTCCTTGTGTTTGTGACCCCCCCCGGTCTCCCTACCTCCTCTCTCCCAGCAGACGATGCTCTTTCTCCGGCGACCCGCTTGACAATGGACCGCGTTAACTAATATTTCGCCCTATTTCCATATCAGCAGCATCCTCAATTAATTATAGATTTATATCTGTAAACTCCGGTCTGGGGTCTGTGTGTGTGTGTGTGCCTGTTTGCTTGTGTGTAAGTGTGTGTGTGTGTGTGTGTGTGTGTGTGTATGCGTGTGTGCGCGTGAGCGTGAGCGTATACGTGTGTGCTAAAACAAATAAATTACAGAGGCAGAAACTCCACAGATTTCTCTACGTGGCATCAACCAAGATGTGAACCAGGAAAACTGAATGTAACTATTTTATTTATAGTGTAACTATTGTAATTTATATGTAAGACACTGGGCATGGATTTTCTAATATATAGCGACATATTAAATATACAACACTTAACATTCAACGTGATCTCATGTCACCCTGGGTAGATCAATAACTTTGAATCGTCTGGAGATATTAAAGGCTTGATGCCATGCAGAGGGACCTGCGTGATTTGGGTCCCTAAAATTCTATCGAAATCATTGATTGATATTTGTTCTAATTATTCTTAAAATCTTTTTTTTTTTCCACCTTGCTAGCGCGTTCTGGGGTTTCTGTTTAAAGGCAGCTGTTTTCTGGACATGCAGACTCCCCCTTGTGTATCCTATCCGTCGGCGCCCTCGTGGGGTTGCATGGCTGACCCCCCCCCCCCCCCCCCCCCCCCCCACTGCCAAATCAGGACACACAAAAATCACGCAAAACCCCGCAGATCGGACCCGTAACCTGCACACAGTGACTCAACAGCCATCTCTCGTCCAGCAAGCACACGTACACGCAGCAAGGCCCACGAAACAGACAATAAGATGATAAAGTGTGACTAAATTAAACCTCGACGCCCATTCCTGGATAATTACGCCTCAAGCCGATTTAAATACGCTTAAAATATTCTTTAATAAATGTGTAATAATCAAAATTGTATTTTAACATAAAAAAGAAAAGAAAGAAAAACTATTTACAGAAAAATCATCTAAACGTAAAGTCGCAAACTGTCACCCCTTCAAATAAAGGTGTAAATTAATAATTTGCAAATTAATGAAAAAGCAAAATTATCAGCGAAATTAGAACAAGTAAAAAAAAATCTACAGTTTGCCTTCTTATTAAACAATCGACAAACAAGTGGAGGAAAAAAATGCCTCTAATTAATGAAAACGTCGTAAAAACAGTAAAATAAAATGACGTTTTGCTCATAATGCTCACCATAAACTCTCTTGACGTTGTCACGTTCAGCCCTAAAGCCATCCAAACAGCGAGCCATACATATGCAATCGTTAAATAAACTTCCAAGTTATCTCCTCTTACCTTTTTTTTTTTATATCCTCAAAAGAATAAAGTAAAATAAGCCATTGCAACTGAAGATAAATGAAAAGGTTGCCTCTCGGTGTACCTTTGGTATGAAACATTCCGTTTTTCTTCCTTTCTGTCTGTCTCTTGCTCAGTAGCGATCCGATAATAGCATATGGAAAGTGTTTTCAAAATGCCCAGATTTGGACATTGTCATTGAACAGAGAGGCGCGCAGTGATGCGGCGCTACAACAGGGGAAATGAGTTGCGGATTGGACGCAGCCCGCCTCGGTGCGGACTTATCCCACTTTAATTTAATATTCCGCAATCACACACACTAGTGATGGCATATAATTCAAGGGGAAATTCAGAGGCAAGAAATGCTTTTGTGTGTGCGCGCGCGCGCGTGTGTGTTGGTGTGTGCGTTGTTTTTTTTTTACACCACTTTATTTGATTAAGTATAGGAGGCAGCACAATATTGTATCTTTTCACCCTGCCCCCCCCCCCCCCCCCCATCCCGACTCAGTTTCAATATTTTTGATAGGCTACACGAAACAATAGATATTTATTTGTTTGTATTTAGATCATTTATTTAAAAGTCAACAACTCGGACGTCTTTGCGCGTCGGAATCGCCCTTAACATAAAATCGAGACCCATAAACGCTTGTTTGTAAAACACTGAACCCAAAATCAATGTTATTGGGACATTTCTATCGATTATATAAACGAAAATCCATACGCAGCATGATACCGGTATCAGACCACTCTTCCGCTCTCTAAAGAGAGACAGAGAAATGGGGGGGGGGGGGGGGCTGTTTGTGTGTGTGTGTGTGTGTGAGTGGGGGGGGGGGGGCAGAGACAGACACGTGCGGGGAGAGAGAAGCAAGGGGGGGGGGAAGAATAAGGAAAAAAAAGAAACAAAGGCTGTCAATGCAGCCCTTTGCTTCAGTCACTCGGATCAGCGCTTCTCCAGCGTTTTCGTGTCAAGGACCCCCGAATGGACACACCCTGAAGACGAGGGTCCCCGTTAAATGTTTCATTGTGTCCCCGGGACTTCCATATTTGTTGGTATTGATTTAATATCGCATCGTACATCGTAAACGCGCTGTAGGTAATTATGGGTTACTAGTTTACTCGTGAACCTGCTGAGACGCGTGCACGTTCTCTAATTGGAATCATTTCAAGTTCATGAAATCACAGTGAAATTAAGCAATTATTTAGCTGCGGGGGACCCCCCCCCCCCCCCTGCAAGGCCTTCGGAGACGTTTTGAGGACTTTTGAGAACCACAGATTTATAGATGTCAAAGTACTTCCAGATGCGCAGTGATAGCGCGCAACTCCTGATGACAACAATTAGACAGAAAAATGCCCCAATCAAACGGGGCCACTCGGGATTACGTTGCATTTCAAGGGTCAAGGGGAAACGTTTCAGTGCCCCCCCCCCCCCCCCCCCCCCCCCCCCTCTCCTCACCGAAGATTATATTTCAGCGTCACACAACCCGCCCCAGCAACAATCAGGCACAATAATCAAGTATGCAAATTTCCCACGGAAAGACGTGGACAAGACAGCCGATGCGCAGTCAGATGAGCTGTTGCGTAATCTGCGCATTAATATGCAACATGATAGGAACGGAGGTAAGAAACAGGGGAGTGGGTGGAAGCGGGGGGGGAAATAAGTATATGCCAATCATGTAAAATTTACACGGGACCACAGCTGCTGGGGCTCCCGAGCAGGGGAAGTCGAGGAGGGGGGGGGGGGGGTATAATGGCAGGAGGAGGGGGGGGTCGAGATTAGGAGACAGGGGGGATGAGGATGGGGTGGAGGTGAAGCCGCTG